>NC_069499.1:1504090666-1504148166 GCF_027579735.1 Bombina bombina | reverse complement strand
CTAACGCCGGTATTTAAAGTCCAACTCCAGCCGCAGAAAAAAGTCAGTAGTTAAGAGCTTTCTGGGCTAACGCCGGTTTATAAAGCTCTTAACTACTGTGCTCTAAAGTACACTAACACCCATAAACTACCTATGTACCCCTAAACCGAGGTCCCCCCACATCGCCGCCACTCTATTAAATTTTTTTAACCCCTAATCTGCCGACCGCCAGCTACGTTATACTTATGTACCCCTAATCTGCTGCCCCTAACACCGCCGACCCCTATATTATATTTATTAACCCCTAACCTGCCCCCCACAACGTCGCCGCCAGCTACCTAAAATAATTAACCCCTAATCTGCCTACCGCAAAGTGCCGCCAGCTAAATTATCCCTATGTACCCCTAATCTGCTGCCCCTAACACCGCCAACCCCTATATTATATTTATTAACTCCTAATCTGCCCCCCTCAACGTCGCCTCCACCTGCCTACACTTATTAACCCCTAATCTGCCGAGCGGACCGCACCGCTACTATAATAAAGTTATTAACCCCTAATCTGTCTCACTCCCGCCTCAATAACCCTATAATAAATAGTATTAACCCCTAATCTGCCCTCCCTAACATCGCCGACACCTAACTTCAAGTATTAACCCCTAATCTGCCGACCGAATCTCGCCGCTACTGTAATAAATGGATTAACCCCTAAAGCTAAGTCTAACCCTAACACTAACACCCCCCTAAATTAAATATAATTTAAATCTAACGAAATAAATTAACTCTTATTAAATAAATTATTCCTATTTAAAGCTAAATACTTACCTGTAAAATAAACCCTAATATAGCTACAATATAAATAATAATTATATTATAGCTATTTTAGGATTATTTTATTTTTATAAATTTTTTTTATTTTTAATATTTATTTTACAGGTAACTTTGTATTTATTTTAACCAGGTACAACAGCTATTAAATAGTTAAGAACTATTTAATAGCTAAAATAGTTAAAATAATTACAAAATGACCTGTAAAATAAATCCTAACCTAAGTTACAATTAAACCTAACACTACACGATCAATACATTAATTAAATAAAATACCTACAATTATCTACAATTAAACCTAACACTACACTATCAATAAATTAATTAAATAAAATACCTACAAATATATACAATGAAATAAACGAACTAAAGTACAAAAAATAAAATAGAACTAAGTTACAAAAAATAAAAAAATATTTACAAACATTAGAAAAATATTACAACAATTTTAAACTAAATACACCTACTCTAAGCCCCCTAATAAAATAACAAAGCCCCCCAAAATAAAAAAATGCCCTACCCTATTCTAAATTAAAAAAGTTCAAAGCTCTTTTACCTTACCAGCCCTGAACAGGGCCCTTTGCGGGGCATGCCCCAAAGAATTCAGCTCTTTTGCCTGTAAAAAAAACACATTCAATACCCCCCCAACATTACAACCCACCACCCACATACCCCTAATCTAACCCAAACCCCCCTTAAATAAACCTAACACTAAGCCCCTGAAGATCTTCCTACCTTATCTTCACCTCGCCGGGTATCACACCAATCCGTCCTGGCTCCAAAATCTTCATCCAAGCCCAAGCGGGGGCTAGACATCCATCATCCGACGGCTGAAGAAGTCCAGAAGAGGGTCCAAAGTCTTCATCCTATCCGGGAAGAAGAGTAGATCCAGACCGGCAACCATCTTCTTCCAAGCGGCATCTTCTATCTTCATCTGATGAGGACCGGCTCCATCTTGAAGACCTCCACCGCGGACCCATCTTCTTCTTCCGACGACTTCCCGATGAATGACGGTTCCTTTAAGGGACGTCATCCAAGATGGCGTCCCTCGAATTCCGATTGGCTGATAGGATTCTATCAGCCAATCGGAATTAAGGTAGGAAAATTCTGATTGGCTGATCAAGTTCAATCCGATTGGCTCATTCAATCAGCCAATCAGATTGAGCTAGCATTCTATTGGTTGTTCCGATCAGCCAATAGAATGCAAGCTCAATCTGATTGGCTGATTGGATCAGCCAATCGGATTTAACTTGATTCTGAATCAGAATTTTCCTACCTTAATTCCGATTGGCTGATAGAATCCTATCAGCCAATCGGAATTCGAGGGACGCCATCTTGGATGACGTCATTTAAAGGAACCGTCATTCGGCGAGTAGGCGTCGGTTGAAGAGGTTGGATCCGCGTCGGTTGGAAAGAAGATGGCTCCGCTCCGCTCCAGAAGAAAGAAGATTGAAGATGCGGCTTGATAGAAGACTTCATCCCAATGATGGACTTCAGCCGCCGCTTGGATCCAGACTTCAGCCCGAGGATGGATGTCACTCTTCAGCCCCCCGCTTGGGCTTGGATCAACACTTCCGAGGCTTGGATCAAGACTTCCGAGGAAGGATCGGTGAACCTGGTATGGTGAAGATAAGGTAGGAAGATCTTCAGGGGCTTAGTGTTAGGTTTATTTAAGGGGGGTTTGGGTTAGATTAGGGGAATGTGAGTGGTGGGTTGTAATGTTGGGGGGGGTATTGTATGTGTTTTTTTACAGGCAAAAGAGCTGAATTCTTTGGGGCATGCCCCGCAAAGGGCCCTGTTCAGGGCTGGTAAGGTAAAAGAGCTTTGAACTTTTGTAATTTAGAATAGGGTAGGGCATTTTTTTATTTTGGGGGGCTTTGTTATTTTATTAGGGGGCTTAGAGTAGGTGTAATTAGTTTAAAATTGTTGTAATATTTTTCTAATGTTTGTAAATATTTTTTTATTTTTTGTAACTTAGTTCTTTTTTATTTTTTGTACTTTAGTTAGTTTATTTCATTGTATTTATTTGTAGATATTGTATTTAATTAATTTATTGATAGTGTAGTGTTAGGTTTAATTGTAGATAATTGTAGGTATTTTATTTAATTAATTTATTGATCGTGTAGTGTTAGGTTTAATTGTAACTTAGGTTAGGATTTATTTTACAGGTAATTTTGTAATTATTTTAACTATTTTAGCTATTAAATAGTTCTTAACTATTTAATAGCTATTGTACCTGGTTAAAATAAATACAAAGTTACCTGTAAAATAAATATAAATCCTAAAATAGCTATAATATAATTATTATTTATATTGTAGCTATATTAGGGTTTATTTTACAGGTAAGTATTTAGCTTTAAATAGGAATAATTTATTTAATAAGAGTTAATTTATTTCGTTAGATTTAAATCATATTTAACTTAGGGGGGTGTTAGTGTTAGGGTTAGACTTAGCTTTAGGGGTTAATCCATTTATTACAGTAGCGGTGAGATTCGGTCGGCAGATTAGGGGTTAATAATTGAAGTTAGGTGTCGGCGATGTTAGGGAGGGCAGATTAGGGGTTAATACTATTTATTATAGGGTTATTGAGGCGGGAGTGAGGCGGATTAGGGGTTAATAACTTTATTATAGTAGCGGTGCGGTCCGCTCGGCAGATTAGGGGTTAATAAGTGTAGGCAGGTGAAGGCGATGTTGAGGGGGGCAGATTAGGGGTTAATAAACATAATATAGGGGTCGGCGGTGTTAGGGGCAGCAGATTAGGGGTACATAGGGATAATGTAAGTAGTGGCGGTTTACGGAGCGGCAGATTAGGGGTTAAAAAAAATATGCAGGTGTCAGCGATAGCGGGGGCGGCAGATTAGGGGTTAATAAGCGTAAGGTTAGGGGTGTTTAGACTCGGGGTTCATGTTAGGGTGTTAGGTGCAGACTTAGGAAGTGTTTCCCCATAGGAAACAATGGGGCTGCGTTAGGAGCTGAATGCGGCTTTTTTGCAGGTGTTAGGTTTTTTTTCAGCTCAAACAGCCCCATTGTTTTCTATGGGGGAATCGTGCACGAGCACGTTTTTGAAGCTGGCCGCGTCCGTAAGCACCGCTGGTATCGAGAGTTGCAGTGGCGTTAAATTATGCTCTAAGCTCCCTTTTTGGAGCCTAACGCACTGAAAACCCAGCCATTCTGTGAACTCTAAATACCAGCGGTATTTAAAAGGTGCGGGAGAAAAAAAGCATGCGTAGCTAACGCACCCCTTTGGCCGCAGAACTCTAAATCTAGGCGATAGAAATTTATTTTTATATTAATTTGTTATATGATACTTTCACATAAATGAATGTGTATTTGTATTACTAGAAGTCATGATATGCTTTTATCTCATGTTTTTTTTTTATAAATGATTATTAATGCTAGAATTTGTACATATATCTTTGCACATACTTGTATATATATATATATATATATATATATATATATATATATATATATATGTGTGTGTGTGTGTGTTATGTCAGAAATCTTTTGCAAACATATTTACATGTCCCTAAGTTCCTTTTTTGTTCTAAACAATGTTATCTGTCATATCTCTGTGTTTATTTATACCACTATATGTATATAGTGTAAATTTATTATTATTCTGAGCAGGAATAATTGCGAACATAGCATGTAATAAGGTTATCATATGTATTTATTTGCAATCAATGGATATTTTAAGAGCTGGGGCAGTTTTCTCTCTGTACCTGTGTAACCCCTCCTGATTGCAATCTAGTTTTAAAATCCACCCCTACACAGGTGTTATAAAATAGGCTGGCATATAAGATGACATAACTTACTGAAAAATAAATTCAAGAGAAGGAAGAAATACACTGAAAATAGCATGGCAGTAAAGAGGTGATTTTAATTACTGCTGTTTCTGAATCATGACAGTTTAATGTTAGGTGGGCTATCCCTTTGAGCTATCAGTTTAAGATTATATTGAATCAAACATCAATTCAAATTTTAAAATCATTGTCTAAAATATTACACTGTGTGTCCTAATGTCAGCATCAATGTTTATCTTTAATACTAATTTCACATATACATACTTTTAAAGTATAATACACAATGCAACAAATGGCACTTACAAGTTCTGATGAGTAATCAATGACACAAGTATTGAGCAATTTGATTCGTTAGGGATAGTTTAAAATGTATATTGGAATCAGATTGACTGATGTCATAAATCATGTGATTATGCATATTCCAATCAAAAGTGGTTGAAAAATTCACTAGTGTGTGGGTTGTTTAGGAGTGTTGTGCCAAAATTGGTGCGAAGTGGAGAGTGGAACTTGTATTACATGGCTTAAACATGGTGCAAATAGATTTTCCCAAAACAATAAAAAGGAAGTTAGCTATATTATGTTGTGTATTTATTTCATTTGTATCTCTATATCTATTAGTGCGACAAGTTTGGGGCAAAACATTTAAAAAAATCTAGATAAATAATATTGTCCCCTTGCTTTGTAATGAGAGACAAATTTGTAGCATAATCCATAAGTAGTTTTGTATTTTTCATTTTTTTTTTTTTTTTTTTTTTTAAAACAAGCTTTATTAAAATTTTTTGTCACCAATACAGTAGTAAAAATCAGCATTACACAATGCAATTCCTTGAACAGGGAGAGGGTGAAAACATACAAAGGTAGTGCCATAAAATTCCGCCCGACAAAGAGGTTTAATGTTTTGATTTTAAAGTAATAAATGTCTGTATTAGTCCTTAGGTCCAATCAAGTTGACAAAGCTTGTTAATTTTACAGTTTTAGTGAACTTAAAACATATAGAGATTTCGTAATTTGCAAATCAAAAATGAGCCTACAAAGTAGGTGGTAAGCTCAAAAGAGTTCAGAAGTAGGAAAGACTGAAGAACAAAGCAAGAGAAATTAGAAGGTATACCCCGCCACAGGCGGAGGGAGAAGAAAAAAAAAAAAAAAAAAAAAAAAAAGGGGGGGGGGGGGGGGGGGTCATTTAGGGAAAAGGGACAAGGAAGGTTGTCTACTATTCTGAGTCGCAGAAGACAGCTGTATGTGAGGTGAGTGCTAACTTGCTTGTTAATGAACATTAAGGCGCTGTGCCCTTCCAAATTGCTAACATCATCTCATGGGTTGCCAGCCTTTTAATTTTCATGTAATGTAGTTTCTCCAAATTCAACAAGTTCTCCACTGAGGACTGCCATTCGTCAAGGGTGGGAACCCGAGAGGACTTCCACCCCCGAGGAACAAGCCTTTTGGCACCAGTGAGCATGATCAGCATAAGGGCCCTAGTAGGTTCATCCCTGATCTTAGGTAAGCGTAAAAGTAACAAAGTCTCAGGTGTATTAGGAATAGCAATCTGTAACCTATGTGACATAGTCTCAAATACAGCCTTCCAGTAGTCCTGCAGTCTGGGACATGCCCACCAAATGTGAAGAAGTGTGCCGGGGCCACCACAACCCCTCCAACACAGAGAGCTCGCCGCTGGGAAGAGCCTATGTAATTTCGCCGGGGTGTAGTACCACCTAGTCAATAGTTTAAGGTGGATTTCCTGTACAACCGCTGAAACAGAGGACCGTTTTGTTAAAGTAAACGCTTTAATCCAGTCTTCCTCTTCTATTATATTGTTAAGATCATTGCACCACATCAATGTGTACGTAGGTAGCTGTACCCCCGGTGGTAAGAGCAGGAGTTTGTATACTTTAGATATCAGCCGCCTGGGAGGAGAATGATCCACACAGAGGGCCTCAAACGGAGTGAGCTCTCTATTAAAATTCTCCCTGTTTTTGTGGTGTCTCAAATAGTGAGATAATTGATGATATCTGAGCCAAGATTGAAAGAGTTCTCCATGACGCTCAGTCAACTCGCTCCACGACCGTAGTTTCCCCGCATCAAGAGCGGAATGTAATATTCCGTCACGGAGACTGTAGCCAGAGCCCAGTCGGGAGCCCAATATGTGATACGGGAGCTCAGGGTTCTCTATAATCGGGACCATTGGGGAGTAGGTCGATGAGATATGGGTGTTGGTGGCAATCAGTCTATCCCACTCCTGAAAGGTTGTGAGAGTTAAGTGGTATTTATGAATTAGCTTGGGGCGGTTTGGTGCGGGAATCCATGCCATAGCACCTATGTTGCGTCGTTTAAAAATTTGACCGTCGAGCCCGACCCACTGCTTGTGTGGCGTGTTTCGAGACCACTCAATTAGTCTTTGCAAGAGTATGGCTCGTCTATATTTGGACAGATCTGGAAACCCCAACCCCCCCTTCTCACGAGGGAGGTATAGAGTCCTCCTAGAGACCCTGGGTCTCGTGCCACGCCACACAAACTGCTCAAGAGAGCGTTGTAGTTGCATTAGGAAATCGCTAGGCAGTGAAATGGGGATTGTTTGCATTATGTACAATATACGCGGCAAAATATTCATTTTAATTAAACTGATCTTTCCCAACCACGATAGCATTTTATTTTTCCAGGATGATAAATCGTTGGTTAATTCCCTTTTTAATGTTAAATAATTGTTTTTGAATAAATCAGCCGGGCTAGCGGACAGATATATCCCCAGATACTTTAATTTGATAGAGGCCACAGAAATGTTATGATTTAACGCCAAGGACTGGATATGTTCTCTGGGGGCATTAATGTTTAGCATCTCGGACTTAGATACATTTAGGTGGAAGTTGGAGAGTTTTCCGTACTGTTCTAATTCGCGTAGGAGTTCAGGGACCGAGGTCTCCGCTTCAGTGAGGGTATACAGGATATCGTCCGCATAGAGTGCTTGTTTAATTTCAACATCGCCCACTCTAACTCCCGTGATCTTTGGGTTCCTTCTAATTGTTTGCGCTAGCGCCTCAATAGAGAGCGCAAAGAGAAGCGGTGACAGAGGACACCCCTGTCTGGTCCCATTTGTAATGTTAAAAGTGTCCGACAACGTGCCATTTACCCGTATCCGAGCGTTTGGTGCCGAATAAAGAGCGAATGTCATGTTTATGAAAGATTCACCAAAATTCATCGCCTTCATGACTCGACGCAGAAAAAGCCAGCCAACCCGGTCGAAGGCCTTCTCCGCGTCGGTCGAGAAAAGGACCAGCGGGATACCTACATTTTGAGCGTGGCTGATCAGCTGAATCACTTTGTTAGTATTATCTCGCGCTTCTCGACCAGGTATAAAGCCAACCTGGTCAGAGTCAATTAGGGCAGGGAGAAATTTATTGAGTCTTCTTGCCAATATCTTAGCGAAGACCTTCACATCCGAATTAAGTAACGAGATAGGACGGAAATTGGCAGGGGAAGTAGGAGGCTTGCCCGGTTTAGGTATAACCGCAATATGAGCTTCCAACAACGAACCAGTGAGCGTAGGATTATGCATAAGTGAATTAAATAGCGTCAACATATGGGGGCCCAAAGTTTCCAGGAAAATCCCGTAATACTTGGGTGTAAACCCATCTGGGCCAGGGCTCTTCCCACCAGGGAAATCCTTTATAGCCTGGGAGAGTTCTTCTATGGAGATGGGGGCGTCAAGAGAGTCCCTGTCATCATCGTCTAGTTGTGAAAGGCCTATTGAGGCCAGGTAGTCATCTACCACCGCCTGTTTGTGTGATGTAGCATTGGTCCGATGCATGTCTTCCTGCATGGGAGAGATATTATATAACTTATTGTAGTAGTCATGGAAGGAGTTTGCTATCTGCTTGCTGCCTCTCAGTATTGTGCCATCCGTGCCCTGTATGTAATGAATGTATGATTTTAGTTGCTGCCTACGTATGCTTCTAGCTAATAGCTTACCTGGCTTGTTGCCCCCTTCGTAATAATGTTGTTTTGTGACTAGCATCTTACGGTGTAAAACCTCAAACTGGTGTACACTTAGTTGTTTTTTAGCGTCCTCTAAGGACTTATAGACCTCTTTATCAGTAGGATCACGTTTATGTACAGTTTCAAGTTGTGTAATACAATCTAAAATCTGTTTGTGTTTCTGATTTTGCATTCTGATCAAGCGTGCCTTATGTTTGAGGAATATTCCGCGAATTACACATTTATGAGCCTCCCAAAAGGATGTGAGTGACGTATGAGAAGGATCATTGTGTGATAGATAATCTGAAAGGGATTTCTGGACATCTGCTTTTACCTCTGGGTTCTCTAAGAGGAGTTCATCCAACCTCCATATGTAGGCTGTAGGGGGTATGTCAGGCCATTGTATGTTACAGGTAAGAGGGGCGTGATCCGACCATGTGATTGGGCCTATTGTGCATTTACTAACCATGTCCAACCCGACTGAGTCAAACAAAAAGTAATCTATACGAGAATATTTGTTATGAGGTGGTGAGAAATATGTGTAATCTTTGTCTGTCGGATGGATTGTTCTCCAAACGTCATGTAGTTGTAAGTCTGCTAAGGTTACCTTGATAGATTTGATAGTTTTACTGGGAATGCTTGTCGAACCATTAGAAGTGTCTATACTTGCTTCAAGCGGCGTATTAAGATCTCCTGTTAAGAAGACCGGACCTTTAGCCAAATCCAAAACGAGCTTTGATATTTTTTTCATAAAGTGGTGTTGTTCTAAATTCGGTGCGTAAAGTGTGACTAACGTCAGAGGGTGCTCATGGAGCGTGCCTGTCAGGAGTAGAAATCTACCGTCAGGGTCCCTCTCTACATGAATGATTTTTAAGGGTACCGACTGGTGTACAAGAATGCCCACCCCGCATTTTTTAGTGTTTCCCGAGGCAAATACTGCCGTGGGGTAATGTCTAGGGTTCCACTTTGGTTCTTTGCCCCTACGAAAATGAGTCTCCTGTAGGAAAATAATGTGACAGTGTGTTTTACTGAGTTCTCGCATTGCTATCGATCTCTTGCCCGGGTCATTAAGGCCCTTTGCATTGATTGTGGTGAAATTGAGACTATGCAGATTGAATCTGCTTTGCGAGTAAGCCATCTTTGCTTAGGGAAAATAGGGGAGGGATAGGAGATGGGAAGAAAGGAGGGGAGAAAAAAAATAAAAAAATAAATATATAAATTAAAACTGTATACGAATCTCTAAAAAGAAGAAAAAGAAGAAAGGTATAGCCTAAGAATATTCAGATAGTGAGAAGAAACGAAGATTAGACTTTAAAGTCAGAAAAGTAAGAACCTCCAAAAGAAGGAAACCACAACTACCCGAGCCGTTAAGGTAAACCGCTCGTGCAGAAGGAGAGGTAAAATAGGGAGAGTAATCCTTTGGCAAATACAATCTATAACATTTTATTTGAATTTTCCAGGACCCAGGAATTCCCAGATCCCGGAAGCAGTTTGAGTATGACAACATGGGTTAAAGACGGGGGAAAGGGAGTCCAGCGAGAGAGATTGGTGAAAGAAGGTAAATGAAGAGAGGGGAGTATAAGTGGGAGAGGGAGGGATTGTAAAGGAGGAGGGGGGAAGGGAGAGGAAGAAGAGAAGGAGGGGGAGGGAAAGGAAAGGTAGAGGTGAAGAGGGGAAGTGAGGGGGAAGGGTGAAAAGCGAGGGGAGGGGAAGGGAAAAGAGTGAAGGGAAAGGAAGGGGAAAACAAAGGAGAGGGGAGGAGAAAATGAGGGAGAGGGGAGAGGGGCAATAAGGGAGAGGGGAGGGAGGAAATGAGGGGGGGGAAGTAGGGAAATGAGTGAGAGGAAGGAGGGGGAGATGAGGGATAGGAGGGAGGGGGAGATAAGGGAAAGTAGGGGAGGGAAATGAGGAGGAGAGGGAGAGGTGGAAGAATGAGGGGGAAGGGAGAAGGGGGGAGATGGGTAGGGAAGAGAGGGAAGAGGGGTAGGGAGGGGAGGTGGGAAGGGGGAAGATAGGTAGAAGAGGGGATAATGAGGGGGGAAGTGGTGAGATAAAGGGTCAGATAGGTGGGAAGGGAGAGTAGGGGAAGGGAAGATAGGGGAAACTTGGCAATATGTTATAACTTATTTTCTGAGAAAATGCCTAACTAAGCGAAACATAAACACTTTTAAACATTAACATTATTGTATAGTATTTTCCGTGTCAATGACACAAGTCAGAAACATATGTAAACTTTGAACAATAGTAATCCTCCAATAGACATAATAACACAAAAATATTATCTGGCCTTGAGTCAGTATATACTGCGTGTCCCAACAAAAAGGGGTACCATCGCCCCTCAGATCACTAACTTAAGAAAAAAAAAAAAGGATACAGAATTAGATCGTGTAAGTAGCTTGTCATTCTGTTCCATCAGGCTGTATGTGTTGATTTTCTCCCCCGTTGTTACGGGGCCGGAATAATTCCTTCCGAATCCGCATTCTGCTGAATTTTGTTACTATCCACTAGCAAGTTGTCCAAGAAGGCCTGGGCATCTGCTCCAGGGCGAAAAATTGCTGTTTTGTTCTTCCGAGTGGCGATGATAGATACAGGAAATCCCCATCTATATGGAATCTTGTTTGCTCTCAACTTTGTCGTAATGGGTGTCAATTCCCTTCTTCTCATCAAAGTAGTTGGTGAAAGGTCGGAGAAAATCTGTAAATCCTCCCCTGCATGTCGAACCGGTTGCTTGGTGCGTGCACATTGAAGTATCTCTTCTTTGTCTTTAAAATTTAAGAAGCGGACTATTATGTCTCTGGGAGGTGCTTTGGGAGGTGGTTTTGCCCGCAGGGCCCTGTGGGCACGTTCTAATGGTAGGTCAGGAGACGTTGGTGTGTTTTTGAGTGTGCGAAACAAACTTTGCAGGTACCCTTCAATTGCTGGAGGATGAATTGTCTCGGACACACCTCTGATTCTTAGATTATTGCGACGCCCCCTGTTGTCCAAATCCTCTATTTTTTCAGATAAAAATTGTATGGTTTCAGATTGTTGTTGGATTTCTAGTTGCATCTGAGTGACTGAGTTGTTGGTTTCAGCTTGTTTTGTCTCAGATTGCGACAGTCTAGTGTCCAGTAGATTTATGTTTTTTTTGAGATCATTAAACATGTCACGCATTTCTTTGACTGCATTCCTAATGTCCTCCTTTGAAGATAGATGCTGCAGGTCCTCTCTTGTTATATGGTGTACAGTCTGCATGTCTGTTAATTGCAGAGGTGGCTGAGTAGTGTTGTGAACAGGTTCCATGTCACCTGTGGGCAATAGGGTGGTCTGCTCAACTTGCTTTAAATATCCACTTAAGGTGCGAACTGGAGTGCCTTTATCTGATTTGTTGATATGTTTCTTACAAGGCATATCTGAGTAGTCCCCTGCCTGAAGAGGTTATATGTGCTGTATTAATCTGCTTGTCAACCCAGTTATTGTAATATGAGGGTTACTTATCAGCTTCTATTTGTTTTGTTTGTAATGTCTTTCCTTTTTTTTTTTTGTTTCACATATGCTTTATACCTTTATTTTCCCTTATGTTGTTGTAGCACAAGGGGTACTTGTCAGCTTTTATTATGCTTTGGTTATAATGTCTTTACTTTCTTTTCTTTTTTTTTCTTTTTTTTTTTCGCCCTTCTGTTTCACTAATGTTTTATTCCTCTATGTTCCCTTATGTGTTATATTTTTACAGCCTGCTTTATTTATTATGCAAGTGTTTTATCTGGGCCTCCTCTCCTTTCTCCTCCTTCCCACCGTCTGCTTAAGAAGCAAAAGACTCTCGGTAGGCCAAGTGATACCTTGAAAGAATGTCCAAACACCAGTGTTAAAAACCAAAAGGCAGCATTGTTATTTCAATTAACTACAAAGATCCACCCTGATTATTTGCACGTATTTTTTTTTTTTTTGTCTTTCTATTTGTTTTTTGTATGCAGATGCGGCAACAGTTGATTGACAAGGTGATGAGCTACACTTTGCTTCGCCCCGTATATGCGACGGAGCTGGTAAGACTAATTAGAAAGTATGTGCTTGCCGTGTGGAGGATCTTTTTTTTTTTTTTTTTTTTTTTCAGCCGCTGCTGGAGTGTCACTATTGGGGCCCGGATGTGTGTATGCACTTATAGCGGAGCGTGTACAGTGGGGATTATGTCGTGCGGCCTCCTTATTGTGCTGGCTTTTAAACAAATGTCTTACCCAGCCGCAGTGAGTGTGAAAGGGTCCTTCCTCGCTTCTCTCCTACAACCGCCTGGCTCCGTTAAGCTCCGGTCTGACTTGCGGTAGTCTTCAGCAGTCACTGCGCCTCTGATATTTTAGGCCCCAAGTTGCGCGCCAATACAGGCCCTCTCCGCTCCTAATCTTCTTATATGTATAAAAAGAGGGCGATCAGGCTGGAATGTTAATAACCTGTCAGGCAAAATATTAATCCAAGTTATCCCCCAAAATTGAGGATGAGTAGGTTAGGGAATTGCCATATTTATGTGATTGTATTGCCAAAGAGTTCAGGAGCTTATTCAGTGCACAGCCATTCGCCTGCGTGGCCAAGCTCCGCCCCGTATTTTTCATTTTTATCCCTATATCTACTAGTGCACCAAATGTGGAACAATAATATTGTTGGATTTAGAAAGGGTATACAATTTTAATAGAGTTTCTAATTTACTTTTATTATTTAATATACTTCCTTCTCTTGCAGCATCAAACATAAGCTTTCTGTGTTTTCAGACTCCCATTGATTTCTATGGCATCTGCGGACTCAAGGGTGGCGGATTGAAAACTAGGTACGCTGTGTCGGAATAGATGCGAGCGTACCTGTTAAATGTTTGATAAATTGGGAAAATGGTCAAATAGAGTCGAATGTGACTTTGAAACATCTGTAATGACACAAGCATCAATCTGCGTCGGAGTGAGATCGCGGGAATGTATATTACATCACAAATTTCAACATTTGACGATCTTAACACTTTGATAACTACAGCGGATCAATCTCGCGACAAATACGACGCAGGATTCAAGTGTATTTTCAGTTGATGCTTTGATAAATATAGGCCTAAGGGTTTGCCAAAAAAGCATCATGTTGCCATATCCCTAGTGTATACGGCTTGGTTACACTAGGGATATGGACATCACTATGGGCTCATTTTATGAAGCCCTTCTCCTCCCTATGACTGCAGGTTCTCAAAAGAGAACCTATAGTCATGATTTATCAAGCAGCGGCCATGAGACTGCTGCTTCCCTACCCTCTTCTCCTCGTCCGACCAGGGCGATTGACGGCTCCTGCCTACGTGTGATTGGCTGTGTGTGGGTAGGTAGCGGGACAGCAGGAGAGGGGAAAATAGCACTCGGGTGCAATTTTAAATTCCGGCAGCAGATTGCTACCCACCAGAGGAGAGCTGGGGCCGGACAGCAGTGAATATGTACACCCCTGTCCACCACTTTATTGATAAATTGAACCCTATGTGTGAGTAAGGATCAGCACAAACTGGTAAGTAACTGTGCACCTTAGCTTCAGTCACATGGATTTCTAAAATCCCAATTTTAGCATTATGTTATGTGACAAATAGTACATTTAGTATTGCAATGCTCACAAAGCATATTTATCATTTCACAATACAATGCTAAATAATCTGTGATTACCTTGTATCTAAGGCTTGCACCAATCCCCGTACTTGAATTTAGCCAATCAGTGATTACTCACGATTCAACGAGAGTCAGCCCAGTGTTATCTATATGGTACACATTAACTAGCTTTTGTCTTAATGTGAAAAATGTATAAAATGCTATGGATTTAAGTTCTTATAAATTATATTAACATAACAATGTTGGCTGTGTAAAACTGGGGAATAGCTAGTATAGGAGCTATCTGTCTTTATACACAATAAAACATTTGATAGAATCATGGAAGCCTGTGTTATTCTACACACAATGCTGTATATTGCAAAGGTTATCCAAAATATAGGGATTGGATTCCAAAGCAGTATAGCTGCAAAATGTTCTCATTGAGACTACCTGTCTGAGTACAGTGTAAAGTTTAAAGGAACAGTCTACTTCAAATGTTTTATTGTGCAAAAAGATAGATATAGATATATTTTTTTACAGGGAGAACAACTATTTTGTTTTGAGAAACCAGTTTTTAACCTGAATTATTAACTATTTTCTGTTCAATACATACTTAAAATATAACATAATTTATGTACACCTATTTCACCTCCAATAATGTGTATACAATTGCATTGTATTCTGAAAGGATACATATGCTTTGCGAGCATTGCAATGCTAAATGTACTGCTTGTCACATTACATAATGCTAACATTGGGATTTTAGAAATCCATGTGACTAAAGCTGAGGTGCACACTTACCAGTCTGTTTTTCACTGAGTTTTGGGTACCAAAAATGACAAATAATTTTAATAAATATTTTGCTGTCTCCAGACAAATGTTTATTCTTGTCTTCTACTTTATGGTGTCATTTCTATATTACTTTTTTCTGGACCTACACTTAAAGGAGCACTCAAGTCAAAATTAAACTCATGATTAAGATAGAGCATACAATTTTAAATAACTTTCCAATTTACTTCCATTAACAAAATGAGCAGTTATTTTTTTTTTTTTTATATATAAAGTTTTTATTGAACAGGTTCATAAAACATGACATAAGATACACAGTACAATGTATAATAGCGTGCTATTAAATTCCATCTGGTTGCTATTACAGGTTATGAACATGCAGCTTCTGCTGTGTATCAACAAAGGACAACAAAAAAAGAAAAGAAAAATTGTTATATATAAACCGCATAGGCCTCTAAATAGGCCAACTTTAGCATCTTGTCCAGTTATATTTGAGGGAACCTTTTTCATAATAATTAAATAAAAAGAAAAAGGAAGAAGGGGAGGAAGGGGAATAAAAGGGGAAGAAAAAAAAGAAAGAAGAGGAAAAGAAGAGGATAAACGGAGTGATGTAGATGGGGTGAAGCAGTAGAAGGGAGAGAAAGGGGAGAAACATAGGAGGAAGTGTAAAAAGAAGAGGGGAAATCCAGAAGAGTGGGTAATGAGGTAATCTCTCCAATATCACCTGTCCCATAGTGTAATGTAACATCATTGGTCAGAAGCTCGAGTAAGGACGGAATTATGTTGGTACCTGCAGTGATTCCCAATAAAGTTTTATATTTAAAAACATGTCATGTCTATTTCGTTTAAGATAAGAGTATTCTTCCAAAAGAATGAGTTCTTGTGTTCTAGCTGCCCACTCCGTAATTGTTGGGACATTTTGGGATTTCCATTTTCTGGCAATTAGGGATTTTGCTCCATTTACGCAAATTTGAAGTAGGGAAAGTCTAAGTTTACAGGAGATCCTAGGCCTAGCGTTGAACAGTATGATCATTGGGTTAAAGTTAAATGTAGTACCCAGTAACGGGTGTAATATCTTTTCTAAGGAGTCCCAAAAGGTCCGCAGGCTAGGGCACGACCACCATATGTGCGATAAAGATCCCTCACCCCCACACCCCCTCCAGCACAGAGGAGAAACCTCAGGGTATATCATTTTCAGTCTGACTGGTGTCATATACCACCTTGAAAGAATTTTATAGTTCATTTCAAGGATCTGGGAAGAAGACGACGTTTTGCCAGTAAATTCAAACAATTTATACCAGTATTCCGGTGTAATGTCTTGGTGCAATTCTTCCTGCCAGGATTGAGTGTATGTCGGTAATGTTCTATGTACACAATGGTCTATAATTCGCCTCGACATAGCAAGAGTTCCTCTTGAGGTAATGGCAGCTCTGCAAAGCGTTTCAAATGGGGTGAGAGAGCGTGTAAGCTGAGAGCTATGTGGGGAAACTCGCAGCAGATTTTGCAATTGGGAGTATTTCAACCAGTTAGTAAATGTACCCTCCAGAACTTCAGATAAGTCTTGTCTCGGCCTAAGTTTCCCCTGGGAAAGAAAATCCACCAGCGGGGATGAAAACCCCAACTCTTTATAGTGTATGTCTCCCGTTGAGAGATGGATGCCTAATAGTAATTCAGTATTTTGGAAAATTGGTGTCATGGGCGAGTGGGGTGTGGATATGCCTTTTATATGGGTAATTATTGTATCCCAGGTACGAAAGATGTGTCTATAAAGAGGGGATGATCTAGCTCTAGTTGGGCGATATTTATCCTGCAGCCAGCAAATTGGGCCTACTTTGGGAGTTTTCAGGATATGCGTGTCTAGGGGATCCATGCCTTGTCTTGAGAGCTATTGTGCCAATTTAGTATACGTTGTAGTACGTTAGCCTGATAATATCGGAGTATATGGGGAGTACCCAACCCACCATCTCTCCTAGATCTATACATATTTTGCATAGCCACTCTCGGTTTTTGTCCTCCCCATATAAAATCGTTGAGGATAGATTGGAGCTGTCGGATATAGGTATGGGGGAGATGAATAGGGATAGTCTGCAATAAATAAAGTATTCGAGGCAACAATGACATTTTCGTGATTTGGTTTCTGCCCCACCAAGAGAAATATTTATTTCGCCAAGACTGACAGTCCCTCGATATTTCTTGTAAGAGCGGTGTGTAATTGGATTTAAATAGGGATGCCAGTCTTGGTGTAACGTTAATACCTAAGTATCTGATGCGGTCACTGTTTAGTTGATATGGACAGACCTGGGCCAGATTTGAGAACTTATGGGCGTTCATTGTAATATTTAAAATGTTAGATTTCTGGTTATTAATCAGGAAGTGGGAGAGGCTCCCAAAACGGCGGAATTCGGTCAATACGGCCGGTAGAGATATACTAGGATTAGATAAGGACAACAGTATGTCGTCAGCATATAAGCTTATTTTATAATTGTTGGGGCCTACGGCTATCCCTGTGATGTTAGTATTTAGCCTAATGTGGGATGCTAGTGGTTCCATTGCAATAGCGAATAATAGCGGGGACAGTGGGCACCCCTGCCGTGTCCCATTATTTATTTGAAAAGATTCTGACAAAATACTATTTACCCTGATTCTAGCTGTGGGATTACTATAGAGACTGAATATCCTGTTAATCAATTTATCTCCAAACCCAAATCCAGACAACACCGAGCGAAGGTATACCCAGTTCATCCTATCGAACGCTTTTTCCGCGTCGGTTGAGGCCAGGACCATCTCAATATTAGAGGTTGTAGCAAAATCGATCAAATGGAGCGTCCTAATTGTATTATCCCTGGCCTCCCGACGCGGAATAAAGCCCGCCTGGTCCGTGTGGATAATATGAGGCAACAGCGTGCTGAGTCTATTTGCCAATATCTTGGCATATATCTTAGCATCCGTATTTATGAGGGATATAGGCCTGTAGCTGCCTGGTTCAAGTGGGGACTTCCCTGTTTTATGAATTAATGTAATATGGGCCGATAAAAAATCTGTGGAAAAAGATCCGTTTTCGTCTATTGAATTAAATAATCTAAGCAGGTGTGGCAGTAATATATTTTTAAATGTTTTGTAATACAAATTGGAAAAACCGTCGGGCCCCGGGCTTTTTTGCGTTGGTAGAGATTCAATGGCCTTTATGATTTCCAAAGGGGCAATGGGTTCATCTAAGCCTGCGGCCTCCTCCTTCGAAATCTTAATTAAGTCAGCCTCCCTAACATATGTATCCATATCGCTAGTCTCTTCGGGGGAGTCTATTGGTGGTAAATTATATAGTTTACTGTAGTAGTCATGAAATGTTGAGGCAATTGACTTACTATCTTGTATCTCCTCACGATCTACATTATATAGTTTTTGGACATAGGAGTTAAGCGTTCTTTGGCGTAAAGCTCTGGCTAATAGCCTTCCGGCTTTGTTTCCTTCTGAAAAATATAATCTCTTTAGATAAAAGGCTTGTCTTTGGGCTTCTTTTTGTAACTGGGTATTAAACTTATTTCTTGCAAGGGCAAGGTCTCGATTTATGATGGGATCTAAAGGGTGCTGGAAATGGGCCTGCTCAAGGGTCGATAATTGGTGTTCAAGCGTTCTATAGTCTGTCTTCCTACGCTTAGTAAGAAATGCTTTGTGTTTGAGAAAAATGCCCCTTATTACCGCCTTGTGTGCATCCCATAGGGTACTGGGAGTAATAGAATCAGTCATATTTATTCTAAAATACTCATTCAGGGCTTTAGAGATTTGTTCTGTAAATATTGGATCTTTTAAAAGTGTTTCATCCAGTCTCCAGATGTATTGGGAGAGTGGAGCCGAGGGCCAAACAACGGTGAGCGTGACCATAGAATGGTCCGACCAGGGAGTTAGGGAAATAGTGGTGGAGTCTATAATGTATAAGCTAAGTTGGTTTACTAAAATGTAATCTATTCTAGACCAGGACCTATTCGGGTGCGAGTAAAATGTAAACTCTTTCTTCTGGGGATGTTGCAACCTCCACACGTCTACTAGGGAGTGGGCTGATAGATTGGTGTTAATGCTTTGTAATGTGGATATGGGGACCCCACTCCGTCCGTGAGAGCAGTCGAGCAAAGGTGACAGAGCTACATTAAAGTCGCCTGCGTAGATAACAATTCCCCTAGTAGTAGGCAAGTATCTGTCCAAGGTCTGCCTAAAAAACTTAGCTTGTGCTCTATTGGGGGCATACACATTCACCAGTGTAACCGTTTGATTATATAGAGTGCCCTGTAAGATAAGAAGTCTACCCTCTTTATCCTGTTGTTTGGCAGTTAGTTGAAACGGTAATCTCCTATTAAAGAGAATGCCTACTCCATTTGTTTTACTGTCGTTATGAGAGAAATAGCCAAGAGGGTATGTGCTGGAGGAGAGTGCGGGAGCCCCCTCACGACTAAAGTGTGTCTCCTGAATAAAAATAATGTCGCCCCCCAGCCTGCGAAACCAATTCAGGGCTACTGATCTTTTTGTTGGGGAATTAAGGCCCTTGACGTTTTGGGAAAAAAATTTCAGTTTAGGGAGGGACATAATAATCTAAGGGTCTGAGCAGCATAGAGGGGCTAGAACCTACTGGAATTGAAGGGTGTACCTGCATGTCTATAGATTCCCACCTCTGGGATGAGGGGTACTTACTGTGTAACCGAGCTTCTGGTGGCCAAAAATGATGTGCATGACTGGTATATAAAGTACAACAGATAATACAGAGATTGGTATGTCGAAAGATCCTCTGGGGGTAGAGAAAAAGGTGATTATTGAGAGGAAGAGAGAGAAGAAAAGGGAGAAAAAGTAAATAAATAACAAAAAACAAAGACATTACAGTAAAATACAAACCTAACCTACATACAGCAATTGAAAAATGGCTCAAGAACATTGAGCTATAGGTCAGGGCTAATACTGTTGTGTTCTAAATGCAAACATATAGGAGAACATAACATTCTTAACTAATATAATCTCCATCCACTTAAATCTTACTGCCATCTAACAGTGCAGAGCTAAAATTAAAAGTGCAAGATTAACATAACTAAACATTATAAAAAAAAATAAAACTGCAATGAACATCGCTTTGTGGCTTCCATTTTGGAAGCCTATCTTCTGGAACTCATAATGAAACTGTTACCCGGATTAGGGTCAACTAGCAATGCTAAATAAAGACGGCTAGGGGGTAGTGGATCATCATACCACCTTGGCAAAAAAGATATTTTCCGGCTTATAAGGCTGTGTCCATCTATTTTAAAGTACTATTACCACATAGTCGTCCACATACAGGAAGTATTCTTCATGGGTGGGTCGCCCCCTGGGGAGCATCAAGATGAGGTAGAAAAGGAAACACCTTTCCAGAGGTAAAGTGGTGGAAAAAGTTCAGATAGAAACCAAAGGACCTCAGGTAGGTGTTTGTTGAGCATCGTCTTGGCCTAGGAAAGGGGTAGCAACAGTCTTGTCTTTTCTCAATCTTTTCCGGTTGACTGTGGTCCAGCCCAATCTTTGGGGTCTGGGGGTATGGGTGTCTTGTTGATCCTGATCAGACTTGGATTCATTAAGTTTGGGAAGGGTAGGTAAAGGTATGTTCAATTGTTTACAGAAAGGTTCAATATCTTCCAGCGATCTATAGGTGAATGTCTGTGAACCCCGGATCACCCTAAGGCAAAACGGGAAACCCCATCTATAAGGTATCTTCAGTGTTTGTAGATGTTGTGTTAAGTACCTGGCCTCTCTCCTTTTACCAAGTGTGATAGGGCTTACATCTGCGTATACCTGTAGATGACTATCTTCAAAGCAAATATTCTGTTTTTTCCGAGCTGCAGTAAGGACCAGTAAGGAATCTAACACCTGCAAAAAAGCAGCGTAAAGCTCCTAATGCAGCCCCATTGATTCCTATAGGGAAAATACATTTATGTCTATACCTAACATCCTAACATAAACCCGAGTCTAAACACCCCTAATATTACACTTATTAACCCCTAATCTGCCGCCCCCAACATCGCCGACACCTTCATTATATTATTAACCCCTAATCTGCCGCTCCGGACACCGCAGCCACCTACATTATACTTATGAACCCCTAATCTGCTGCCCCCAACATCGCCGACACCTACATTATATTTATTAACCCCTAATCTGATGCCCCCAATGTTGCCGCAACCTAACTACATTTATTAACCCCTAATCTGCCGCCCCCAACGTCGCCACCACTATAATAAACATATTAACCCCTAAACCTAAGTCTAACCCTAACCCTACCCCCCAACTTAAATATAATTTAAATAAATCTAAATAAAATTACTACAATTAACTAAATAATTCCTATTTAAAAGTAAATACTCACCTGTAAAATAAACCCTAAGCTAGCTACAATATAACTAATAGTTACATTGTAGCTAGCTTAGGGTTTATTTTTATTTTACAGGCAACTTTGTATTTATTTTAACTAGGTACAATAGTTATTAAATAGTTATTAACTATTTAATAACTACCTAGCTAAAATAAAGACAAATTTACCTGTAAAATAAGAAATTACTAGAATTTTAAACTACTTACACCTAATCTAATCCCCCTAACAAAATAAAAAAGCCCCCCCCAAATAAAAAGCCTCACCCTACACTAAATTACAAATAGACCTTAAAAGGGCCTTTTGCGGGGCATTGCCCCAAAGTAATCAGCTCTTTTACCTGAAAAAAAAATTACAATTCCCCCCCAAACATTAAAACCCACCACCCACACAACCAACCCTACTCTAAAACCCACCCAATCCCCCTTAAAAAACCTAACACTAACCCCCTGAAGATCACCTTACCGGGAGATGTCTTCACCCAACCGGGCCGAAGTCCTCAACGAAGCCGGGAGAAGACGGCATCTTCTATCTTCATCCATCCGGAGTGGAGCGGGTCCATCTTCAAGACATCCGACGCGGAGCATCCTCTTCAAACGATATCTAAACACAGAATGAAGGTTCCTTTAAATGACGTAATCCAAGATGGCGTCCCTTCAATTCCGATTGGCTGATAGAATTCTATGTAATGTAATTATATGTACTATGTAATGTAATCAGCCAATAGGATTGAACTGGCATTCTATTGCCAGCTCAATCCTATTGGCTGATTGGATCAGCCAATAGGATTGAACTTCAATCATATTGGCTGATTGCTTCAGCCAATAGGATTTTTTCTACCTTAATTCTGATTGGCTGATAGAATTCTATCAGCCAATCGGAATTGAAGGGACCCCATCTTGGATGACGTCATTTAAAGAAACCTTCATTCTGTATTTAGCCATCGTTTGAAGAGGATGCTCCGCGTCGGATGTCTTGAAGATGGACCTGCTCCGCTCTGGATGGATGAAGGAAGAAGATGCTGTCTGGATGAAGACTTCTGCCCGTCTGGAGGACCACTTCGCCCGTCTTGGATGAAGACTTCTCTCGGCTTCGTTGAGGACTTCAGCCCGGTTAGGTGAAGACGTCTCCCGGTAAGGTGATCTTCAGGGGGTTAGTGTTAGGTTTATTTAAGGGGGGATTGGGTGGGTTCTAGAGTAGGGTTGGTTGTGTGGGTGGTGAGTTTTAATGTTGGGGAGGGGGGATTGTAATGTTTTTTTCAGGTAAAAGAGCTGATTACTTTGGGGCAATGCCCCGCAAAAGGCCCTTTTGAGGGCTATTTGTAATTTAGTGTAGGGTAGGGCTTTTTTTATTTTGGGGAGCTTTTTGAATTTTATTAGGGGGATTAGATTAGGTGTAATTAGTTTAAAATTCTTATAATTTCTTTATTATTTTCTGTAATGTAGTGTTTGTTTGTTTTTGTACTTTAGATAATTGTATTTAATTGTAATTAATTGTATTTAATTTAGGTGAGCGTGACCATAGAATGGTCCGACCAGGGAGTTAGGGAAATAGTGGTGGAGTCTATAATGTGTAAGCTAAGTTGGTTTACTAAAATGTAATCTATTCTAGACCAGGACCTATTCGGGTGCGAGTAAAATGTAAACTCTTTCTTCTGGGGATGTTGCAACCTCCACACGTCTACTAGGGAGTGGGCTGATAGATTGGTGTTAATGCTTTGTAATGTGGATATGGGGACCCCACTCCGTCCGTGAGAGCAGTCGAGCAAAGGTGACAGAGCTACATTAAAGTCGCCTGCGTAGATAACAATTCCCCTAGTAGTAGGCAAGTATCTGTCCAAGGTCTGCCTAAAAAACTTAGCTTGTGCTCTATTGGGGGCATACACATTCACCAGTGTAACCATTTGATTATATAGAGTGCCCTGTAAGATAAGAAGTCTACCCTCTTTATCCTGTTGTTTGGCAGTTAGTTGAAACGGTAATCTCCTATTAAAGAGAATGCCTACTCCATTTGTTTTACTGTCGTTATGAGAGAAATAGCCAAGAGGGTATGTGCTGGAGGAGAGTGCGGGAGCCCCCTCACGACTAAAGTGTGTCTCCTGAATAAAGATAATGTCGCCCCCCAGCCTGCGAAACCAATTCAGGGCTACTGATCTTTTTGTTGGGGAATTAAGGCCCTTGACGTTTTGGGAAAAAAATTTCAGTTTAGGGAGGGACATAATAATCTAAGGGTCTGAGCAGCATAGAGGGGCTAGAACCTACTGGAATTGAAGGGTGTACCTGCATGTCTATAGATTCCCACCTCTGGGATGAGGGGTACTTACTGTGTAACCGAGCTTCTGGTGGCCAAAAATGATGTGCATGACTGGTATATAAAGTACAACAGATAATACAGAGATTGGTATGTCGAAAGATCCTCTGGGGGTAGAGAAAAAGGTGATTATTGAGAGGAAGAGAGAGAAGAAAAGGGAGAAAAAGTAAATAAATAACAAAAAACAAAGACATTACAGTAAAATACAAACCTAACCTACATACAGCAATTGAAAAATGGCTCAAGAACATTGAGCTATAGGTCAGGGCTAATACTGTTGTGTTCTAAATGCAAACATATAGGAGAACATAACATTCTTAACTAATATAATCTCCATCCACTTAAATCTTACTGCCATCTAACAGTGCAGAGCTAAAATTAAAAGTGCAAGATTAACATAACTAAACATTATAAAAAAAAATAAAACTGCAATGAACATCGCTTTGTGGCTTCCATTTTGGAAGCCTATCTTCTGGAACTCATAATGAAACTGTTACCCGGATTAGGGTCAACTAGCAATGCTAAATAAAGACGGCTAGGGGGTAGTGGATCATCATACCACCTTGGCAAAAAAGATATTTTCCGGCTTATAAGGCTGTGTCCATCTATTTTAAAGTACTATTACCACATAGTCGTCCACATACAGGAAGTATTATTCATGGGTGGGTCGCCCCCTGGGGAGCATCAAGATGAGGTAGAAAAGGAAACACCTTTCCAGAGGTAAAGTGGTGGAAAAAGTTCAGATAGAAACCAAAGGACCTCAGGTAGGTGTTTGTTGAGCATCGTCTTGGCCTAGGAAAGGGGTAGCAACAGTCTTGTCTTTTCTCAATCTTTTCCGGTTGACTGTGGTCCAGCCCAATCTTTGGGGTCTGGGGGTATGGGTGTCTTGTTGATCCTGATCAGACTTGGATTCATTAAGTTTGGGAAGGGTAGGTAAAGGTATGTTCAATTGTTTACAGAAAGGTTCAATATCTTCCAGCGATCTATAGGTGAATGTCTGTGAACCCCGGATCACCCTAAGGCAAAACGGGAAACCCCATCTATAAGGTATCTTCAGTGTTTGTAGATGTTGTGTTAAGTACCTGGCCTCTCTCCTTTTACCAAGTGTGATAGGGCTTACATCTGCGTATACCTGTAGATGACTATCTTCAAAGCAAATATTCTGTTTTTTCCGAGCTGCAGTAAGGACCAGTTCCTTGTCTTTGAAGAGTTGAAATTTTAAAATCACATCTCTTGGCGGATCCGTAGGTTTCGGGGGTGGTCTGAGTGCCCTGTGGGCCCTATCTAGTGGGATAGAAGGTAATTCAGGTTCATCAGTAATATGCTGAAAGATTTTTTGCAGGTAATCCTCAAGTTGAGGGGGGAGGATAGTCTCTGGGATACCCCTAATCCTAAGGTTTTGACGTCGCTCCCTATTGTCCAGATCTTCTACATGGGTTTGGAGGTTGTCTATAGTGACACTCTGCTGGTATGCCTGTCTGGAAAGTAATTCAAGCTCTGAGTTGACATGGTCGGATCCTTCCTCCAAATATTCCATTCTATCCCCTAGATCATTAATGTCCTTCCTGACCTCTTTAAGGCCATCCTTTATGAGTTGACTGACCTGTGATAGCAGTGCAGCAAAGTCATCTTTGGTGGGTAAAAAATTTAAATCTGCCCTTGTGAGTGGTCTGGTGGTCCTAGAGGACATTTGAGATTGTATTGATTCATCAGAGTCACTCATGTTATCTTGCATTCCAGCTGCCGGCCCAGGGGTGACTTCTAAGGGCTTAAAAAATTATTTTAGCATAGATGGGTTTTGTATGTTTTTTAGGCTCTTACTGCCTTTAGGTGCTTTTTTCTGTCCTTTAACAGACATCTTGCAGCGTCTGGAGTAGGTGGTGAAGGTCTATTAACTCAGATTGGACTCTCTCTTATTCTCTAGACCAGATGTAGACAGAGGTTTAAGAAGTCACAGTTTGATTAAAGATTGGCGTGACCACCCACCATTAGGTTATATTTAGAGATTTCTTAGTCGGGTTCCCCGCTATCAGTGTATATGTCAGAGACTTGTGGCGTTAAATCACAATGTGTGTTGTGCCTGGCCTGTTAGTTTGTGGTGCGGCATAATTTCTTAGCGTGTAGCATATTCAAAAAAGTGATCTAGCCCGATCATGGCTTATTCTTAGCTTGTCCCAATGTATCATGCCTCAGCTCTCAGTGGCTGGCCGAGTTCAGAGTGTGCAGCAGTGATGACGAGGCCTTGCTGTAATGTGGGCCATCGGGGAGGGCAGGCCCTAATGGCGCACTACTCACTGTCTCAGACGGCGGTTCTCTTACTTGTGCAGGGCCGGTTCAGGTCCGGAACATCTTTCCCGATCTGCTCCAGGGAGGTATAGCGGCGGGTATGAGTCGTGATGTGTCGCCTCGCAGCCCGCAAAACAGGCCTCCGTAGTGTTCTGATATGGCGGCGGTTAACCTCCGATATGTTGTGGTGCGGTGCTGCTTTTCAGCGCTGGTTAAAGCACCAGGGCACTGTTGAATAGCTGACCTGTAGGTCGATGTGGAGATAGATCAGCTTTTTATGCTCCTAATAGGCTTTTTAGCCCCGACAGACACGGAGCTCACTCATGTGCGTCCTCCATGATGAGCTGCTAGCTCCGCCTCAATGAGCAGTTATTTTATATTTACACTGAGCATGTGCAAGAATTCACAGAATTCAGAATATATGCCTTTGTAATTGGCTGGTGGCTGTCACATATTACAGGGGGGGTGGAAATAGACATAAAAAAATTTACTGCTCGTTTGAAGGTCAGACTAGGGGGCAGATATATTAAGCTGTCAACCAGCTTATTCCGCGCGAGCCTTCAGGCTCGCTGGAATCAGGAATTAAGAAGCAGCGGTCTTAAGACTGCTGCTCCCTAACTCATCCACAACCTCTGAGGTGGCGGACAGCAATCAGCCAGATCGGCTACGATCGGGTTGATTGACACTCCCTGCTAGCGGCCGATTGGCCAAGGATGTGCAGGGGGCAGCATTGCACAAGCATTTCACTAGAAATGCTTGTGGAAAGATACATGCCGACAGCGTATGCTGTCGACATTTATCGATGTGCGGTGGATATGATCCACTACAGCGGATCATGTCTGCCCGCACATTGGTAAATCTACCCCTAAGTGCTATTGCATTGTCTTGTTGTCATGCATTTGTTGATTATGCAAATATACTGTATTTACTGGTCTTTTAATTTGTAACACAGCATATAAAATTAGCAATATAAATAATCACTAAACTGAAAAATAATCGCCTAGATTACGAGTTTTGCGTTAGAGGCTGTTCGGTGCTAACGAGCAGTTTATGCTCACCACTCACTTACAAACAGCGCTGGTAACCGCAAAAAAGTGAGAGTAGAGCAAAATTTGGCTCCACATCTCACCTCAATACCAGTGCTGCTTACGTTAGCGGTGAGCTGGCTAAACGTACTTGTGCACGATTTCCCCATAGAAATCAATGGGGGAGAGCTGGCTGAAAAAAAATCTAACACCTGCAAAAAAGCAGCGTAAAGCTCCTAATGCAGCCCCATTGATTCCTATGGGGAAAATACATTTATGTCTATACCTAACATCCTAACATAAACCCGAGTCTAAACACCCCTAATATTACACTTATTAACCCCTAATCTGCCGCCCCCAACATCGCCGATACCTTCATTATATTATTAACCCCTAATCTGCCGCTCCGGACACCGCAGCCACCTACATTATACTTATGAACCCCTAATCTGCTGCCCCCAACATCGCCGACACCTACATTATATTTATTAACCCCTAATCTGATGCCCCCAATGTTGCCGCAACCTAACTACATTTATTAACCCCTAATCTGCCGCCCCCAACGTCGCCACCACTATAATAAACATATTAACCCCTAAACCTAAGTCTAACCCTAACCCTACCCCCCAACTTAAATATAATTTAAATAAATCTAAATAAAATTACTACAATTAACTAAATAATTCCTATTTAAAAGTAAATACTCACCTGTAAAATAAACCCTAAGCTAGCTACAATATAACTAATAGTTACATTGTAGCTAGCTTAGGGTTTATTTTTATTTTACAGGCAACTTTGTATTTATTTTAACTAGGTACAATAGTTATTAAATAGTTATTAACTATTTAATAACTACCTAGCTAAAATAAAGACAAATTTACCTGTAAAATAAGAAATTACTAGAATTTTAAACTACTTACACCTAATCTAATCCCCCTAACAAAATAAAAAAGCCCCCCCCAAATAAAAAGCCTCACCCTACACTAAATTACAAATAGACCTTAAAAGGGCCTTTTGCGGGGCATTGCCCCAAAGTAATCAGCTCTTTTACCTGAAAAAAAATTACAATTCCCCCCCAAACATTAAAACCCACCACCCACACAACCAACCCTACTCTAAAACCCACCCAATCCCCCTTAAAAAACCTAACACTAACCCCCTGAAGATCACCTTACCGGGAGATGTCTTCACCCAACCGGGCCGAAGTCCTCAACGAAGCCGGGAGAAGACGGCATCTTCTATCTTCATCCATCCGGAGTGGAGCGGGTCCATCTTCAAGACATCCGACGCGGAGCATCCTCTTCAAACGATATCTAAACACAGAATGAAGGTTCCTTTAAATGACGTAATCCAAGATGGCGTCCCTTCAATTCCGATTGGCTGATAGAATTCTATGTAATGTAATTATATGTACTATGTAATGTAATCAGCCAATAGGATTGAACTGGCATTCTATTGCCAGCTCAATCCTATTGGCTGATTGGATCAGCCAATAGGATTGAACTTCAATGATATTGGCTGATTGCTTCAGCCAATAGGATTTTTTCTACCTTAATTCTGATTGGCTGATAGAATTCTATCAGCCAATCGGAATTGAAGGGACCCCATCTTGGATGACGTCATTTAAAGAAACCTTCATTCTGTGTTTAGCCATCGTTTGAAGAGGATGCTCCGCGTCGGATGTCTTGAAGATGGACCTGCTCCGCTCTGGATGGATGAAGGAAGAAGATGCTGTCTGGATGAAGACTTCTGCCCGTCTGGAGGACCACTTCGCCCGTCTTGGATGAAGACTTCTCCCGGCTTCGTTGAGGACTTCAGCCCGGTTAGGTGAAGACGTCTCCCGGTAAGGTGATCTTCAGGGGGTTAGTGTTAGGTTTATTTAAGGGGGGATTGGGTGGGTTCTAGAGTAGGGTTGGTTGTGTGGGTGGTGAGTTTTAATGTTGGGGAGGGGGGATTGTAATGTTTTTTTCAGGTAAAAGAGCTGATTACTTTGGGGCAATGCCCCGCAAAAGGCCCTTTTGAGGGCTATTTGTAATTTAGTGTAGGGTAGGGCTTTTTTTATTTTGGGGAGCTTTTTGAATTTTATTAGGGGGATTAGATTAGGTGTAATTAGTTTAAAATTCTTATAATTTCTTTATTATTTTCTGTAATGTAGTGTTTGTTTGTTTTTGTACTTTAGATAATTGTATTTAATTGTAATTAATTGTATTTAATTTAGGTAATTAATTTAATTGTAGTGTAGTGTTAGGTGTAATTGTAAGTTAGGTTAGGTTTTATTTTACAGGTAAATTTGTTTTTAATTTAAACTAAGTAGTTATTAAATAGTTAATAAGTATTTAATAACTATTGTACCTAGTTAAAATAAATACAAAGTTGCCTGTAAAATAAAAATAAACCCTAAATAGCAACAATGTAATTATTAATTATATTGTAGCTATCTTAGGGTTTATTTTACAGGTAAGTATTAAGTTTTAAATAGGAATAATTTAGTTAATGATAGTAATTTTATTTATATTTATTTAAATTATATTTAAGTTAGGGGGTGTTAGGATTAGGGTTAGACTTAGGGGTTAATAACTTTAATATAGTGGCAGCGACGTTGGGGGCCCGCAGATTAGGGGTTAATAAATGTAGGTAGGTGTTGGCGATGTTAGGGATGGCAGATTAGGGGTTAATAATATTTAACTAATGTTTGCGTTGTGGGAGTGCAGCGGTTTAGGGGTTAATATAATTATTATAGTGGCGGCGATGTCCAATTCAGCAGATTAGGGGTTAAAAAATGTATTTTAGTGTTTGCAATGTGGGGGGGGGGGGTGGCTCGGTTTAGGGTTTAATAGGTAGTTTATGGGTGTTAGTGTACTTTTAAGCACTTTAGTTAAGAGTTTTATGCTACAGCGTTGTAGTGTAAAACTCTTAAAGGGACAGTCAAGTATAAATTAAACTTTCATTATTCAGATAGGACTTTTAATTTTAATCGACTTTCCAATTTACTTTTATCATCAAATTTGCTTTTTTCTCTTTGTATTCTTAGTTTAAACTAAACATAGGTAGGCTCATATGCTAATGTCTAAGCCTTTGAGGGCTGCCTCTTATCACATGCTTTTTAAATCTCTTTTCAACACAAAGAGACAGAAAGTACACGTGGGCTATATAGATAACACTGTGTTCAGGCACTGGGGGTTATTTAAGATCTAGCACAAAACAATGCTAAATTTAAGACAATAGATAATACACAGTCACAGTCATGTGATCAGGGGGCTGGAAGAAGGTTCCTAGATACAAGGTAATCACAGAGGTAAAAAGTACATTAATATAACTGTGTTGGTTATGCAAAACTGGGGAATGAGTAATAAAGGGATTATCTATTTTAAAACAATAACAATTCTATGGTTGACTGTCCCTTTAACTACTGACTTTAAAATGCGGTACCAGGCTTGACAGGAGAGGGTCTACCGCTCACTTTTTGGCAGACTCATAATACCGGCGCTATGCAAGTCCCATTGACAATATAGGATATGCAATTGACGTAAGTGGATTTGCGATATTTCCGAGTCTGGCCAAAAAAGTGAGCGAGCATTAAAAAGCTGCGTTAGGACCTCTTAACACTGCTTTTAAGGCTAACGCACAACTCGTAATCTAGGCCAATGTAATTGGAGCAAATATCAGTGCAAATATGTTTTAAAGAACGTATGAACCCCTATCTGCTAATTTTTTTAAAACTATTTATTGTATAATTATTTTTATATATGATACCATATCCCCGTAAACATTCTCATTTCTGACCATGTTAATATTTGTCCTGATATAGGGGTTTAAACTATAAATAAAATAAAATGGATCCTCTTCCAAAAAAAAAAAAAAAAAGTTAATAAAAAACATAAACAAACATTAATATGAAAAATCATTTTTTTTTGGATATTAAAAAAGAAACAGAAAGACAAGAAAGAAAAGAAACAGAAGACAACTCCATTTAAAAATACTCTACAAAACCAAGTGTTTTGAGAATAATCCCTTTATACAAACACATATATTTACAGTTTTTAAAAGATAACACAAATAGTTTCACAAAAGTTGTTATGTTCAAGTAAAATATAAATTGTAGCTTCAGTTTTGTTTTCCTTTAATACTGTGAAGATGAGTAATAGTGACAAATACTGTGAATTATGTTTGTTTATCAGACGATAGCTCAGTTGTTCTGGGTATTAATATATTCTTTACACATAACAATTCTTCAGACTTTTAAGGACTGCATATCCATTTCTTGGTACATTTAAAAAGGATGTATACAACTACGACAAATAAAACAAAATATTTTACACTTGTTTACATTACTACACTGTATTTCTCATGGCATCGTTATATTATATTATTTTATTGCTAGAAACGCTTTTCATTTCTAGCATTAAAGGATGTTAATTTGGATTCACAGTGCTTGTAACAGTCCATGATCCTAAAGATAAAGAAAATGTAAAGATTGTACTACCTACATAGTTAATTCTCAATATAAATATGTGTTTTATAATTATAATAATTTATTAAACAAAAGTGGGGGAATATATATATATATATATATATATATATATGTGTGTATATATATATATGTATACATATATAAACATATACATATATATATATGTGCATATATATAAATATATATATATATATACTGTATATATATATATATATATACATACGCAGTCATGCTAAAAAGAAAGTACACTCTCTTTGACTTCTATGGTTTTACGTATCATGACATAATAACAATAATCTGGTCCTTAGCAGGTCTAAAAATGATGTAAATACAACCTCAGATGAATAAAACACATGACATATTACACCGTGTCATGATTTATTTAATAGAAATAAAGTCAAAATGGAGAAGCCATGCGTGAAATTTAAGTACAACCTTACTGCTTCCATAGGAATTAAGAGGTTAAGTAGCAGCCAGGTGCTGCTAATCAAATGCCCTTGTTTAATTGATTACCAGCAAGTGTGACCACCTCTATAGAAGCCGAAGTTTTAGCAGTTTGCAGGTCTGGAGCCATGGAGGAAAGACATCAGCAATGATCTTAGAGAAGCAATTGTTGCTACCCATCAATCTGGGAAGGCCATTCCCAAACAATTTTAAGTCCATCGTTCTACAGTGAGAAAATTAGTCACAAATGGAAAACATTCAAAACAATTGCCAATCTTCCAAGGGTGGACATTCCAGCAAATTCACTCCAATGTCATACTGTGCAATGCTCAGAGAAATTGCAAAAAACGAACAAACAATTAGATCTCAGACTCTACAGGCCTCAGTAAGCATGTTCAATGTTAAAGTTCATGACAGTACAATTAGAAACAGACTGACCAGGTGTGGTTTTGTTATGGAAGGGTTGCCAGGAGAAAGTCTATTCTCTCTAAAAAGAACATAGCAGTACAACTTAGGTTTGCAAAGTTGCATCTGAACAAACCACAAGACTTCTGGAACAATGTCCTTTGGACAGACAAGACCAAAGTGGAGATGTTTGGCCATAATGTACAGCGCAATGATTGGCAAAAACCAAACACAGCATATCAGCACAAACACCTCATACCAACTGTCAATCACTGTGGTGGTGGAGTGATGATTTGGTCCTCTTTTGCAGCCACAGGACCTGGACACCTTGCAGTCATTGAGTTGACCATGAACTCCTCTGTATAGCAAACTATTCTATATACAATTGGGTCATGCAACAGGAAAATGATCCCAAGCACACCAGCAAATCTTCACCAGAATGGCTGAAAAAGAAAAGAATCCAGATATTGCAATGGCCCAGTCAAAGTTCAGACTTCAACCCAATTGAAATGCTGAGGCGGGACCTTAAAGGGATAGTAACCCAATTTTTTTCTTTTGTGATTCAGATAGAGCATGCAATTTTAAGCATCTTTCCGTTTTACTCCTATTAGCAATTTTTCTTTCATCTCTTGGTATCTTTACTTGAAAAAGCAGGAATGTTAAAGTGATGGTAAATTTCAGACTGTAAGAATGTTGCAATAAAGCATATATTAGATTGCAAGTAAAACTATATATATATATATATATATATATATATATATATATATATATATATATATATATTATAATAAAAGGTTTATAATAATATATATATATATATATATATATATATATATTATAATAAAAGGTTTATAATCCTAATTGGTATTGTCTGTTCCTCTGCCCCCCTTCATTTCCTCTTTTGGCTGGGCTGTGATGTATAGAGCAGTCACATCCACTCATCTACATAGGCTTTCTATGAGCTTTAAAGGGGCTGGACTTCAAGATTGTCAACTGACACACATGTTGATTGGATGTTCATTGGAATTGTCATTAAAAAAAGAGTTCATCCATATGAGCCGGCATAACCTTGTAATAGAAGCATTACTATATGCACTAATTTAACCCTTTAACAAATGGATTTTTTTTAAAAAAGGTACACATACTTTTTTCAATGGCAAAGATTACATTTATGGCATTTGATTATTTAAAGTTTACCATCACTTTAAGAAAGCTGTGCATAAACAAATGGCCGCAAACCTCAATGAACTGAAGAAACGTTCCAAAGGAGAGTAGTGGGCCAAAATTCCTCCACAACGATGTGAGAGACTAATAAAGTAAAACAGAAAACAATTACTTTAAGGTATTGCTGCTAAAGGTTGTTCTACAAGCTATTGAATCATAAGGTGTACTTACTTTTTTTTACATATGGCTTCTCTATTTTGGCTTTATTTTTGTTAAATAAATCATGACACGGTGTAATATGTCATGTGTTGTTGCTCATCTGAGGTTGTATTTACCTAATTTTAAGACCTGCTAAAGACCAGACGACTGTTATTAAAAACCATAGAATTCAAAGAAGGTGTACTTTCTTTTTTGCATGATTGTATATACTGTATATATATATATATATATATATATATATATATATATACACACATACACACATATTTATTTTTATTTATGGAGCATATAACAGTCTTAGGGTCCACTCAAAAAAGTCAGATCCATTATCATATACACATAATATACAGTGAAATAAAATGAAGGAATGTATCCGTCTCTATTTAAGGCTTTGGGCTATATATTTCACTGCAATATTAAATTGCATTCTTTGCGAGGTAATGATGCACTTCTACAAGTTGAAAGTTTATTTTTTTAGTTAGAATGTTCTAGTCATCTGCAAAATTTTAGAACACAAATTTGAGTTGCTTGAAGCAAGCGGTACTTCTTGTACTAGGAATGCAGTGGTCATGTGCTTATATGGTATAATACTACCTAGAGAAAATACACGTTATACTTCTCATACCTGCTATTATACACAATTAACAAACTGGATAATAATGTTAGGGTGTTAGGTGTAAACATAACTTTTATTCTCCCATAAGAATCAATGGGATATCGGGCAGCAGCTTTCAGACTCCCATTAATTCCTATGGCTTCCGCCGCTAGTGGTGAGCGTACCTGCTAGGTATTTGTTAACTAGCAAAAGTAGTCAGATAGTGCCGAATTTGCATTCTGAACATCTGTAGTGACGTAAGCATCGATCTGTGTCGGACTGAGACCGGCGGATCGTATGTTACGTCACAAATTTCTACTTTTGCTTGTCTGTAGGCTTTGATAACTAAGGGCAATCAAGCTCTCCACAATTACGCTGCGGAATTCCAGCGTACTTGCGGTTGACGGCTTGATAAGTAGCCCTCATTGCCATTTCAGAGCTGCCTATAACCATATGCTTAAAACCATTGCAGGGGAATAGACACATGGGGGTTTGATCTTTTGTTTAATAATTATCTGCAAGTTAATGGATGCAGGTGAGACTGTTTCAATGTTGACACAAATCACCATCAGACATTTTCATTGTTTATCGGCAGCACTTTTTGTATTATTGATTTGGTAAAAAATAGCCCTATACTTAACGTCTGCCAGTCATGTTTGTTCTGATCACAGTGCCAATTCTCTATATTTAATGACACATTTAAAGGGACACTATACCCAAACGTTTTCTTTCATGATTAAGGTAGAGAATATAATTTTAAACAACATTCCAATTTACTTCTATTACCTAATTTGCTTTATTCTTTAGATATACTTTAATGAAGAAATAGTAATGCACACAGTGAACCAATCACAGGAGGCATCTATGTGCAGCTACCAATCAGCAGCTACTAAGCATATCTAGATATGCTTTTCAGCAAAGAATATCAAGAGAATGAAGCAAAATAGACAATAGAAGTAAATTAGAAAGTTGTTTATAATTGTATGCTCTTTCTAAATCAAGAAAGAAAAAAATTGGGTTTCGTGTCCCTTTAAGGGTAAATTCTACACTTATTGAATTTCACTGATAAATGGACTTGATGAAAATCCAAACAACACTTTTCTCATTATTAACACGTACTTCAAAACGTTTGGAACACTAGTTTTGCTCATGAACTGACATCACCCCATGTTGGATGACCTTATTATTAATAAAATTAATCTTATCATTTATTTGTAGAGTGCCAACAGATTCTGCATTAGAAAGCAATGTAAAAAATGCTCCTTGATTATAGAATTAAAGTTAAAGGAACAGTCTAGCCAAAAAAAAACTTTTATGATTCAGATAGGGCATGCAATTTTAAACAACTTTCCAGCTTACTTTTATTATCAAATTTGCTTTGTTCTCTTGGTATTCTTTGTTGAAAGCTAAACCTAGGTAGGCTCATGTGTTAATTTCTAAGATGTTGAAGGCCTCCTCTTATCTCATTGCATTTTGACATTTTTTCACAGTTAGACAGTGCTAGTTCATGTCTGCCACATAGATAACATTGTGCTCACTCCCATGGAGTTAGCACTGATTGGCTAAAATGCATGCCTGTCAAAAGAACTGGGATAAGGGGCAGTCTGCACAGGCTTAGATATAAGGTAATCACAGAGGTAAAAAGTTTATTAAGATAACCGTATTGGTTATGCAAAACTGGGGAATGGATAATAAAGGTATATTTGTCTTTTTAAACAATAATACTTCTGGAGTAGACTGTCCCTTAAAAAAATGAATAATAAGCAGTTTTACACTAGTGAAAACTTAACAAACACACAAATCCACTATATTGATAATGCCTCAAATCTCTCAGAGACACATATGCCCATATCTTAGTTTTTTTGGAGAACGAAAGGTTAACTTCACACCTATTAGCATTATTACACCCTATTAAAAGGGATCATTCAACATAGAGGCCTTTGACCTGTGATGTAAATGCTTAACCCCTGAAATAGCCATTTTGTTTTGTTTTTAATCCTGGCCATTTTTTTTTTTTTTTAAATCAGGAGATTAACTAGGTAAATAATAATTTGTATCATTTTCTGGGGGTAATGATTTTGTACTTGATGGGTATTCATGACTCAGACATTTTATGATTGCGATCACTAGAAAAATACAATAACAATATAGGCCAATATTCAGCAGTTGTTCAGGTTCAAGATTGTTACAAATTTTGTTCTTATTTCACTTTTATATCCCTTTAAACCTGTCATTTTGAAGCAATGTTTTTGCAGTTCAGGGACACACACATTGAAAGGCATTTGAGTTCATCTTATATCCTTTAATGTAACCAATTAAGGGCCAGATTATGAGTGGCATGATAACAGTTACGTGCGAGCAATAAGGGGTTTATCGCAGCTGTTTGAGTGCGTCGGGTTTTTCACTTGTATTACAAGTTGAAAGTAAACGCGATCGCTTGAGCGCAATTGAAGTTAACGCGTGTCGGGTTAGCACAACCTCATATGTAAAGCGCATATGGCTTTACTTTCTGGGGTGGTATATGAATATGCAGTTTCAGCATAGTTTTCTAGAAATTATATGCAGGTTCCCCCTAATGCCTGCTTAGTATTAGCAGCGCGCTTCACGCATTGACATCTGCTACTGTGTGTGCCTTTTTTCATATAGTAGGGTTTATGCTTCCCCCGGCAGGTGTTTTTCTACAATGAATAACTATTTTGAATGTGTATGATACTGTTAACTGTAATGCCTGTATTCGTGCTCACGCATTCTCACTTCTCTGATAATTGTTTGGGGATTTTTGTTGCCATGGTAATAACCCGTGCTGTATTTGGGATTCGCGGGACCATATATACTGGCATTCTTTAATGATATAATGTTGATGTGCTTCCTTTTATTATGCTGCCTATTCTGTCCTACATAGTGACAAGCTGTTTTTCATGAAATTTATTAAGTTTTGTTTTTATTACTGTTTCTTCACGTAGGAATTGTATCATCTGACACACGTTGCCATGGGTGATGACGCCCACGTTGGGGGCGTGTCTACTGAGGAGAGCGTGGCGTTCAGTTTGTATCCTATTATATGTTGGATGGTGGGTAAGTGTAATTGTAAACTGTTTGTCTGAGGACGGGTCATTATTGACTCGAAAACGTTCACACATTAAAGTGACCTTTTATTGCAAGTCCTTTGGAGTGCTTCATGCTGTGTGTATATATATATATATATATATATGACTTTATATGTGCGTCCATATGTATTTATATGTGTATTTATGTATTTACAGATATAGATATACACATATAAACACATAAATACATATGTTCACATATATAGACATATATATATATATATATATATGTGCATTGGAGCCCTTTGCAGTTTAGTAGATAAAAACAAATTTTTGGATATAGCTGAATTTCCGGCTATATTCCTCTGGTCACATCAGCCTTTTTCCACTTCCAAGAGATAATAAAACAGATAGTGCAGTAATGTCATACACTGGAGAAAATTAACGCAGTATACACACAGGATAGTTACTGGAAAGCAGCCTTTTATTTTTGAAATCACCAACAAGCCTTTGATGAAAATACAGCTCTATTTATTAGGAACAAAGATAAAAAATCTCTACGTGTTTCGGCAATAATTATGCCTTTGTCAAGAGCAAATAAAACCAGAAATTCAGCTATATCAATAAGAGACACAGTGCCGCCATCTTTGTATCTACACTTCAAGTTATACGTTTGAGGAGAACCAGGACAAGCAGCGATCTCTTTTAAGGGAAGTTTTTAACACAGTTGAACACTTATCCGCATATCTAAAAACATATTTATGCAATATTAATATTTAATAAAGTGTTATAGTGTACATTTACTGTAAATATTTCCCATTCCAATGTCCTGCACATAAGAGAATATGTTCTATGTATTTCTAAATAGATATTCCTATATATATCTGTATATATCTATACCTGTCTTTCACCTGCTCTTACTCACATATTCAACTTATCTCTCTCTAACGGTTCATTCCCATCTTCTTTCAAACATGCAAAAGTCACTCCCATACTCCAAAAACCCTCGACCCTAATTCTCCTGAAAGCCCAAAACACTCAACTGAGACTGCCCGTAGCAAGGTTACTAACGATCTTCTTTCTGCTAAAAGTAATGGCCAATACTCTATACTTATGTTACTTGTCCTCTCAGCTGTCATTTGCTGGTGACTCCTCCTCTCCAATGCCTCTGTCTGTTGGAGTACCTCAAGGATCAATTCTGGGTCCTCTACTCTTCTCCATTTATACTTCTTCACTGGGTAAACTTATCAACAGTTATGGCTTCAAATATCACCTCTATGCTGATGACACCCAGATCTACCTCTCCACCCCTGCTCTCTCTCCCTCAGCCCTTTCTCATGTCAACGACTGCTTATCTGGTATTTCTTCCTCGATGGCCTCTCACCATCTAAAGATTAACATGTCCAAGACTGAGCTCCATCTAATCCCTCCTCTAGCTCTACGCCGACCTCTGACTTTTCGATACCTGTCAACAGCATCACCATCTCCCCATCGCTCCAAATCCACTGCCTCAGAGTTACACTTGACTCAAATCTATCCTTCATCCCCCACATCCAATCACTTTTCTCATCCTGCCGCAATCACCTACGCAATATTTCCAAGATCCGCCCTTTTCTGAGTGCTAACACCACAAAGCAAATAATCGTCTCCCTTGTTATTTCCCGGCTTGACTACTGCAATAACCTACTTACTGGCCTTCCTTCCTCCCGCCTCTCCCCTCTTTAATCCATCCTAAATGCCTCTGCAAGGCTAATCCACCTTTTCCGTTGCTCTGTATCTGGTGCACTTCTCTGCGAGTCCCTTTATTGGCTCCCCATTCACAACAGAATTACCCTCTGGAACACTTTCCCTCGTGCTGTCAGGCTTTCCCCTAATCTTTCTTCTTTTAAATGCTCCCTGAAGATTTTTTTTGTTCAGAGTAGTCTACCACCCAACTCAGTAATAAATTAATTCCACTCACCTTATATTTCCCTCATCTAACTCTGTATTAACATATTTATCACTCTTGCAGTCCTCGCCTCCTGTTACTCAACCTCCTATCCTTCTAGATTGTAAGTTCCCACGGGAATAGGGTCCTCAATTCCCCCTGTATGTGTTTGTAAATTTTTGTCTTGTCTCAGAAGTTTTTCATTGATTTATTTAAATGAATTATACCAATGGACAAAGCTGCAGAATATGTTGGCGCTTTATAAATAAAGTATAATAATAATACCTATATATAATCATGTATATATATATATATATATATATATATATATATACAATATATATATATATATGTGCAAAAAAACCCAATATATATATATACCGTATATATAAATATGTATTTATAAATAATACGTAAGTGAAGAACATTTGAATGTGAAATATTCAAATTTTCATGTTGGGTTAGCGCACATCAGAATATGCTATCATGTTTGTACGCGAGTTGGGTGTTTTTTTCCCACTTTTTTTGCTCCATTGACTTGTATGGGGAAATACATGCGCGATATTCTATATTCGGCTATTAACGCATGCCGGGTTAGCTTGTGAACGAAAACAGTTTACTTTCATCTCATAATACGAGTGCAACCTGACGCACGCAAAACGCTTACTTCTAGTGCAGTTAATGCTCAAAATCTAGCCCTAAGTGAGCTCCTGCGCTGATCTCACATTTGCTGTGTTGAATTCCTTTTTTACTATGCTTAAATATTTGATGAATATTATATTTTGAGTTTAATGTCTTTTTAAGGCCTAGATTACTAGTGGAGCGCAATATTGCGCGCTTCCATAGGCTCCAATAGGAGACTCATTCTTAAGCATAGTGCAGCGCAGGACGTAATTTGCGCCGTGTTTGGCAGCAAATTAAAAAAATATATATATATACCTATATAATTACAGTTAAAACACAGTCCCCATTCACCTCAATGTAAATGTACTTTCAGTGCCTTTTTTTTTGTCAAACACTCCCCATCCCCTCACTTTAACCCATTATAACTGCTCCGTGCATTTGTTTATTAAAAAAATAAAGATGCCAAAATTTTTATTTAATTTTTAACTACTGTCCACTTTTTTTGGAGTGCAATTAGGGCAATTTTTTAAACTAACCAGCGGTCTGACCTCTGGTTAATTGCGCTAAGCACAAAGTTCTCCCGCAAGCTTGTGGGAGCATTAACCAGCCACTTGTAATGGCTCGTTATTTAACGTGCGCCTGTAAATGGGCAAATTTGTTCTTTTACGGACGCACATTAAAAAAGTGCTTAACTTGAAATCTAGCCCTAAATATTTAGCATTTGATCCACATCTCTCACTCTAAACTTTAATAGACCTTTGTATACATCCCAGACAATAGATTAATGATAAAGTGTCTTATAATATATGGATCATAGAGGGTATCCTGCTAGAATTAAACACTGGATGTAAATTAAAAAACAACAACATAATGTAACATTAAGTTGATTTTGACATTTTTTTTTGCACTCCAGAAAATGATTTAAAAAAATAAATAAAAAATTAAACATTTTATTATTTTCAAAAATAATAACACTGTTTAATGGGTGGAAATGTAGACGAAACAACTAACCAAATGATTATGTATTCACTAGGATTTCTGCACAAACAATTCTAACCACAAATATAATTACATAAGACAGATATGTCCTCCTGTTCTCTCTCTGTTCTATTTCACTGTAGCACCTTTAAAAAAAAAAAAATGGAAAAAAAAATGGTGATGCCCAAAATTTGGACAACCCAAGGAAAAATTAGGTTGTCTGACATCAGGTTTGGCTGTACAAAATCAACATGGCTTATCTGAGAAATATATTGGCACTGGGGCACACTTATTTTAGAAGAAGGAACTCTAAGTGTCTTTAAAGCAAAACTCAACCATACTTCTCGTGATCTGGGGTGCTCTTCAACCGTTTGCTGGTTAAGGGGCCAAAAGTGATGGATTTATGATGACAATTAAATAATTAGCATAAAATAATCAACAGTCAGTCACAGAGTTTGGGGTAAGTTATAAGATTCAGTCCTTCTGATATTGCAATACCTTGTATATTAATGTTCTTCCTTAGTATATCCAGCATAAACATTTTTAATTTTACTGGGGGGCTACTCATTAAGTTCAGTGCCAGTGGAGCACCTTTGTATGGAGTATCCTATTGGCAACCATATTATTATTATTAGTACTTAATGAATATTCGCCAGTACCTTTTCCTCCTAATAAAAGTGTTACTTTTCTCATGGGGTAAACAAGTCTACTTTTAGACGGGTGTTGTCCTTCTGTTTATCACACTGATGTTAAGCCCCTCCTTCAGTTCTTTCTGAAAACAGTTGTGTACTTGTAGGAAGCTGACTTCTGGATCTGGATTGAAGCTGGCTGCTGTAGTAATTTTCAAGGGTTCCCTGGAAAGAGTGTACATAGAAATTTCACCCATAGGAATGGTGCCACCAATTTTCATAGTGGCTGGAGACATATCCCGTGATGGAGAGGGTTCAGTAGACCGAGAACTGGACCTTGACCGTCTCCTCCTGTATCTGTAGCTTGGCATCCTGGCATACGGTGAAGACGATGAAGTCTTAATAAATTCCCTCCTGGATTTAAACCTCAGTTCTTTGTTCCTTTCAATATAAATGTTTACTGCCAAAACACCTACAGTTTCTGCCACAATGAAGGACAAGGCACCAAAGTAAAAAGACCAACCGTAGTTATAGTGGTTTTTCTTGTCCTCATCTTTTTTGTCACTGGGGTCTCCAGCATTGCTAGATATGTAGACAATAATTCCAATGATGTTGCTCAGCCCTGAAAATAAACATAACAAAAGGTTAAACTTTGTGGCATTATAGAAAACCAGGAGACACAATTTTTAAGATGTTATCTCTCCATTGATAGTCTAGTCTAGGGAGTGCTAACAGATAGCACCAATGTCTCACATAGATTTCTAAGGCGGCACAGTGAAAAACTCATGTCAGTTATCTCTCAAGCGCTAAACTACTAAGCTGATGATGCGCTATAATTTCAAAGGGAGAGTATACTGTAAAACTGTTTTTCCCTTAAAGGACCAGTAAATACAGCAGATTTGCATAATCAACAAATGCAAGATAACAAGACAATACAATAGCATTTACTCTGAATTTCAAATGAGTAGTAGATTCTTTTTTAACACATTTCAAAGTTATGTATATTTCCACTCCCCCTGTACCATGTGATAGCAATCAGCCAATCACAAATGCATATACGTATAGTCTGAGTTCTTGCACATGCTCAGTAGGAGCTGGTGACTCAAAAAAAGTGTAAATATAAAAGACTGTGCACATTATTTTTAATGGAACTAAATTGGAAGGTTGTTTAAAATTACATGCTGTATCTGAATAATGAAAATTTAATAAAATCTGAGTGCCCCTTTAATGTATTTCCAATACTAAATGTAGAGTATAAAATGTATGAGAAATTGCATTTTCAGGTTTATTTTTGTATATGAAATAGCTGGTTTTGTGCTTTGAAACCAAAAGCAAAATCAGATATCATTATGTTATCACTTTGAGTACACACACATGCTTCCTTATCTTATTTCTGTCATTAAACTAAAGCCCAGTACTTAAGGAGAACAATAGAAAATTTATATTTTGGACTAGATTACGAGTGGAGCAGTAATTACCGTTCCCGCTCGGACACTATCACCGATCGACTTCTCCTGTTTGCGCGAGTCAGGTAGAGCTCGTATTAAAAATTGAAAGTAAATTGTTATCGCTTGAGCACTAACCCGACTCGCGCAAAGAGGAGAACTTACAATATCGCGACCGCGTTAACATACTCTCCAATTAACTTCAATGGAGAGAGAAAAGTGGAAAAAACCTAGCATGCATACTCGTACGCTAACCCGAAATGGCCACAAGACCCTACTTTAATAACTCCTGAACCACCACATAGCCCACTGCAAAGTCCCCACTACACTATTAACCCCTAAACTGTTACCCCCATATCGTAGGCTAGACCTCTACACTATTAAGCTCTAAACCCCACTCTCCCACATTGCAAACTAAACCTCTACACTATTAACCCCTAAACCCCCCCCAATGCAAAGTAACCCACTAACATCTAAATTCCTTAACCTAACAAGCCCCCCAAAAAACTACCATTACTTTAAAATAAAAAAAACTAATATTACTTTAAAATAAAAAACATAACATTACAAAAATAACAAACAAATTACTAAAAATTAAAAAGAGTTATGCCTGTTCTAAAACTCCAATAAAAAAAACACCCCAAAAAAAAATTAAAAAAAATATTCTAACACTAAACTACAATATAGCCCTTAAAGGGATAGGAAAGTCAAATTTAAACTTTTATGATTCAGATAGAACATGCAATTTTAAGACCCTTTTAAATTAACTTTTATTTTAAATATTCTTAGTTATTTTATTATCCCTTGTTGAAAAATAATACGCACATATCCTACACTAGTGGGTGATATCTGCTTATTGGTGCCTGCACCTATTTGTCTCTTGTGATTGGCTAACTAGATGTGTTCAGCTAGCTGCCAGCAGTGCAATGCTGGTCCTTTAGCAATGGATAACAAGAGAAGTAATTTGGAAAGTTGTTTAAAATGTTATGTTCAATCTGAATAATGAAAGCAAATTTACAGGTCTCCTGTCCCTTTAAAAGGGCAAGAAAAAAACCTAAAAAAAGTTTAAAAGTGCCCTAAAAGGGCATATAGCTGGGCATTAGCTCTTTTGCTGCCCATGAGAAAAAAACAACCCTAATCTGGGTTAGTGTTATTTTTTTTTTGGGGGGGGGTGTTTTTTTTTGGGGGGGTTTAGAATTAGTTGTTTTTTTTCATGGGCAGCAAAAGAGCTAAATGCCCAGCCAAATGCCCTTTTCAGGGCACTTTTTTGTAGTTTAGTGTTAAATAGGTTTTGATATTTTGGGGTGTTTTTTAATGGGGTTTCATAACTCTTTTTTATTTTTGGTTATTTTTTGTAATGTTAGTTTTTTTTGTAATGTTAGTTTTTTTTGTAATGTTAGGTTTTATTTTTTTAATGGTACATTTTTTAATTTTAAAGTAATGGTACATTTTTTTTGTTTTAAAGTAATGGTACATTTTTTTGTTTTAAAGTAATGGTACATTTTTTTGTTTTAAAGTAATGGTACATTTTTTTGTTTTAAAGTAATGGTACATTTTTTTGTTTTAAAGTAATGGTACATTTTTTTTTGTTTTAAAGTAATGGTACATTTTTTTGTTTTAAAGTAATGGTACATTTTTTTGTTTTAAAGTAATGGTACATTTTTTGTTTTAAAATAATGGTACATTTTTATTTTAGAGTAATGGTGGATTTTTTTACGGTAATGTTAGTTGTTTTTTTTTTTAATTCTATTTTGGGGTAACTTAGGGGTTGTTAGGGGGTTTAGATATTAGTGGGTTACTTTGCTGTGGGTTGTGTGGCAGTTTAGGGGTTAATAGTGTGGAGGTTTACTTTGAGATTCAGGACTGACTCATTTGTATTGTTAATAAACATGAAATTGTGATAATGTCTTAAAATATAATTTTATAGATGCACAACAGAAAAAAGTCCCTTTAATTTGCTATATGACTCCTCTGGAGTGTATATCTGTTTGTGTTACTGTCATTTAATCTGCTTTCTGCTGAAATGGGAGAGTTCACTTAAATATGACTAACATTAAAACCCTGAATGTTACCATCTCTGCTTACCAGCTGCTACGAAAAGGATCCCAGCACTAAGGATGATGTTATTTCTGCTGTTGTAAATCCGCCCAGCCCCAACACACAGGCCTCCGAGTAACAGCAAAATTGTGCTCAAAATTGGGAACATACTGGAGGCACGAACAATGCCTGGAAATAAAAAACAGAACATGAAATCATTAGTTGCGTTTAGCTTCCATTCCTCTCTTTATTTTTCCTAATTGAATTTAACCCCTTAAATGACAGTATACACCCATTACTGCATGTAATAGACATTACTATAAAGAATAAGATGCACAGATACTGATATAAAAATCCAGTATAAAACTGTTTAAAAACTTACGTAGAAGCTCTTAGTTTAGCTCTGTTGAAAGGTAGCTGGAAAGCCCACTGCAAGTGGGAAATATCAGACACTCCCCCCTCCCCCTTCCTCTGCATATGAAAAGACCCTTTACACAAACAGGAGCAAGCCGGAGTAGGTATCTGATGGTATTCTCCTAAAATTTTGGGGCTTGGTTAGGAGTCTGAAAATCAGAGCAATGTTATTTAAAAATATGCAAAACTATACATTTAAAAATAAATAAATTATGGGCTATATAAATAGACCATCTACAAAATATATGTAAAGAAAAAAAAATAGTGTATAATGTCCCTTTAAGGATAAGGCCATTTTTCAATTTCCTTCCCTAAAGGACCAGGGCTATTTTTAAATGTCTGCAGTGTTTGTGTTTAGCTGTAATTTTCCTCTTACTCATTTACTGTACCCACACATATTATATACTGTTTTTCTCATCATTAAATGGACTTTCTAAAGATACCATTATTTTCATCATATCTTATAATTTACTATAAAAAAAATATAAAATATGATGAAAAAATGTAAAAAAACACACTTTTTCTAACTTTTACCCCCAAAATCTGTTACACATCTACAACCACCAAAAAACACCCATGCTAAATAGTTTTTAAATTTTGTCCTGAGTTTAGAAATACCCAATGTTTACATGTTTTTTGCTTTTTTTTTGCAAGTTATAGGGCAATAATTAGTGATAGTTACATTGGAACACTGATGTCTGTTAGGAATCCCTGAAAAACCCTTCAAAGTATTGATCTAGGCCCATTTTGGTATATTTCATGCCACCATTTCATCGCCAAATGTGATCAAATAAAAAAATCGTTCACTTATGCACAAACTTTTTCACAAACTTTAGGTTTCTCACTGAAATTATTCACAAACAGCTTGTGCAATTATGGCACAAATTGTTGTAAGTGCTTCTCTGGGATCTCCTTTGTTCAGAAATAGCAGACATATATGGCTTTGGCGTTGCTTTTTGGTAATTAGAAGGCCGCTAAATGCCGCTGCGCACCACACGTGTATTATGCCCAGCAGTGAAGGGGTTATTTAGGGAGCTTGTAGGGTTAATGTAAGCTTTAGTGTAGCGTAGTAGACAACCCAAAGTATTGATCTAGGCCCATTTTGGTATATTTCATGCCACCATTACGCCACCAAATGCGATCAAATAAAAAAAATTGCGATCAAATAAAAAAAATTGTTAACTTTTTCACAAACTTTAGGTTTCTCACTGAAATTATTTAAAAACAGCTTGTGCAATTATGGCACAAATGGTTGTAAGTGCTTCTCTGGGATCCCCTTTGTTCAGAAATAGCAGACATATATGGCTTTGGCATTGCTTTTTGGTAATTAGAAGGCTGCTAAATGCAACTGCGCACCACACGTGTATTATGCCCAGCAGTGAAGGGGTTAATTAGGTAGCTTGTAGTGAGCTTGTAGGGTTAATTTTAGCTTTAGTGTAGAGATCAGCCTCCCACCTGACACATCCATTGCTGGTCCTTAAGGGCATAATGATCAACTTTGTACAGGGTACAACGTTGGTCATTAAGGGGTTAAAGGGATATGAAACCCTAATTTTTTTTCTTTTATGATTTGAATAAAGCTTGACATTTTATACAGCTCTCTAATTTACTTCTATTATCACATTTTCTTTGTTCTCTTGGTATCTTTTGTTGAAAAGCAAGGACAATATGTTTTGGAGCCGGCCCATTTCTGGAGCACTATTTGGCAACAGTTTTGCAAAAATGTTTATCTATTTGCAAAGCACTAGAGGGCAGCACTATTTCCTACCATGAAGTGCTCCAGATGCCTACCTAGGTATCTCTTCAATACAGAATATCATGGGAACAAAGCAAATTTGATAATAGAAGTAAATTGGAAACTTTTTAAAAATGGTTTGCTCTGTCTGAATCACAAAAGAACATTTTTGGGGTTTGATATCCCTTTAATTGTAAAATGGTTCACCTGGCTTCATGACACCATATACCTACAAGAAGTGCATATAAAAAGGACACCCCTCACATTTTTGTAAATATTTTATTATATCTTTTCATGTGACAATACTGAAGAGATGACACTTTGCTACAATGTAAAGTAGTGAGTGCACATCCTGTATAACAGTGTAAATTTTCTGTCCCCTCAAAATAACTCAGCACACAACCATTAATGTCTAAACTGTTGGCAACAAATGTGAGTACACCCGTAAGTGGAAATGTCCAAATTGGGCCCAAAGTGTCAATATTTTGTGTGGCCACCATTATTTTCCAGCACTGCCTTAACCCTCTTGGGCATGGAGTTCACCAGAGCTTCACAAGTTGCCACTGAAGTCCTCTTTCACTCCTCCATGACGACATTAAGAAGCTGATGGATGTTAGAGACCTTGCGCTCCCCCACCTTCTGTTTGAGGATGCCCCACAGATGCTCAATAGGGTTTAGGTCTGGAGACATGCTTGGCCAGTCCATCACCAAGGCAGTGGTCATCTTGGAGGTGTGTTTGGGGTCGTTATTATGTTGGAATACTGCCCCGCGGCCCAGTCTCAGAAGGGAGGGGATCATACTCTGCTTCAGTATGTCACAGTACATGTTGGCATTCATGGTACCCTCAATGAACTGTAGCTCCCCAGTGCCGGCAGCACTCATGCAGGACCAGACCATGACACTCCCACCACCATGCTTGATGGTAGGCAAGACACACTTGTCTTTGTACTCCTCACCTGGTTGCTGCCACACGCGCTTGACACTATCTGAACCAAATAAGTTAATCAGACGCACATCATTAAATGTCGACAGCATTTATCATTGCACAAGCAGTTCTGGTGAACTGCTGGTGCAATAGCGCCCCCTGTAGATTCACGGCCGCTAGCAGGGGGTAAAGTGCCTTTACACTGTGGTCTATGGGAACTGTGTGTTCCCAGTAAATACTGTACAGGGAGTGCAGAATTATTAGGCAAATGAGTATTTTGACCACATCATCCTCTTTATGCATGTTGTCTTACTCCAAGCTGTATAGGCTCGAAAGCCTACTACCAATTAAGCATATTAGGTGATGTGCATCTCTGTAATGAGAAGGGGTGTGGTCTAATGACATCAAACCCTATATCAGGTGTGCATAATTATTAGGCAACTTCCTTTCTTTTGGCAAAATGGGTCAAAAGAAGGACTTGACAGGCTCAGAAAAGTCAAAAACAGTGAGATATCTTGCAGAGGGATGCAGCACTCTTAAAATTGCAAAGCTTCTGAAGCGTGATCATCGAACAATCAAGCGTTTCATTCAAAATAGTCAACAGGGTCGCAAGAAGCGTGTGGAAAAACCAAGGCGCAAAATAACTGCCCATGAACTGAGAAAAGTCAAGCGTGCAGCTGCCAAGATGCCACTTGCCACCAGTTTGGCCATATTTCAGAGCTGCAAAATCACTGGAGTGCCCAAAAGCACAAGGTGTGCAATACTCAGAGACATGGCCAAGGTAAGACAGGCTGAAAGACGACCACCACTGAACAAGACACACAAGCTGAAACGTCAAGACAGGGCCAAGAAATATCTCAAGACTGATTTTTCTAAGGTTTTATGGACTGATGAAATGAGAGTGAGTCTTGATGGGCCAGATGGATGGGCCCGTGGCTGGATTGGTAAAGGGCAGAGAGCTCCAGTCCGACTCAGACGCCAGCAAGGTGGAGGTGGAGTACTGGTTTGGGCTGGTATCATCAAAGATGAGCTTGTGGGGCCTTTTCGGGTTGAGGATGGAGTCAAGCTCAACTCCCAGTCCTACTGCCAGTTTCTGGAAGACACCTTCTTCAAGCAGTGGTACAGGAAGAAGTCTGCATCCTTCAAGAAAAACATGATTTTCATGCAGGACAATGCTCCATCACACGCGTCCAAGTACTCCACAGCGTGGCTGGCAAGAAAGGGTATAAAAGAAGAAAATCTAATGACATGGCCTCCTTGTTCACCTGATCTGAACCCCATTGAGAACCTGTGTCCATCATCAAATGTGAGATTTACAAGGAGGGAAAACAGTACACCTCTCTGAACAGTGTCTGGGAGGCTGTGGTTGCTGCTGCACGCAATGTTGATGGTGAACAGATCAAAACACTGACAGAATCCATGGATGGCAGGCTTTTGAGTGTCCTTGCAAAGAAAGGTGGCTATATTGGTCACTGATTTGTTTTTGTTTTGTTTTTGAATGTCAGAAATGTATATTTGTGAATGTTGAGATGTTATATTGGTTTCACTGGTAAAAATAAATAATTGAAATGGGTATATATTTGTTTTTTGTTAAGTTGCCTAATAATTATGCACAGTAATAGTCACCTGCACACACAGATATCCCCCTAAAATATCTATAACTAAAAACAAACTAAAAACTTCTTCCAAAACTATTCAGCTTTGATATTAATGAGTTTTTTGGGTTCATTGAGAACATGGTTGTTGTTCAATAATAAAATTAATCCTCAAAAATACAACTTGCCTAATAATTCTGCACTCCCTGTATATTCTTATATACATTAATTTGCATTGCGCTTTACTTGCAATACCAGTGCACATTAGCTTGCACTGATATTACTCAGTGGAGAGCTAATTTTGCTTGCTCGCAAGCGATATTTAGCGCTCCACTTGTAATCTGACCCTGAATGTGTTATTAGTGAAATAAAACAATATTCTACAGAGCTGGTGGCTATAGATTTCCAAATCCAGATGTGTTAAAGGGAATGGGAGTTGCTTACTCTCAAGCAGGGGAAGCAAATTTAGGAGAGACAGTTCTGAGATGCTTGAAAACGTTAAAGCCATGAAAGATAAAGATGATGGAGAGGTAATTAGAAAAGTAATTTAACTATAGCACTATACAGCATATATTTTTTTATCTTTGTCAAGCCACTGGTTTTAATTAAACATTTTTTTGACACCCCCTAATTTATTTTTATATTCCTGTAACATGCCAGGGGTAATTAATGTAAAAGAGTATAAAAAAGTAAACTAGTTATGAGCTAACAAATACATATAGGCACCATTAAAGGGACATAAAACTCATTTTCTTTTCTTTTATGATTTATATAAAAGCATTATTTCATATAGTGCTGCAGAAATGTCCACGCTCCTAAGCCTACCTTGGTATGCTATTTAACAAAGGATAGTATGCTTTAACAGTGTTATACAATTTTGTACACTGGATTGCAGCAGTGTTTGCATTATGTATACTGTAACTGTTATAAGCATTGTTGCAAATTTGCTACCATATATTTCTCAGGAGATGTGCATGCTTCCAAGCCTATCTAGGTATGCTCTTCAATAACAGAGACCAAGAATACAAAGTCAATTTGAAAATAGTAAATTAAAGTATACAATAAAAAAAAAACTATATTAATCATGAAAGACATTTTTTTAGTTTCATACCCCTTTGAGTTTCATGTCCTTTTAAACACAAAAAAACCTTTAATGATTAAGAATGTATGCCCAGAGAAAAGTACCTCAAGGTTTCAAAATAGCCCCCTTCTGTCTCTATGCTTATCTATGGATCCCATTCACTAAATGTCACTTATATCTCTGATATCCCCATACACTAGTATTAGGAGCTCAAGAGACTGGAGACATTGGACAGAGTATACAGAGTGATATTACCCAGCTATACCAGGCTATTCAGCAGTATCCAGCAGGTCATGGTATCTTACAAAAAGGGTGCACTATAACAGAGATCTTGTTTAAAATTTGAAAGAATATTAGATTTATGGTTTGGCCTTCTAGCAGAAGAGGTACTAATTAGCATCAGGGAATTAAAATATCTATTGGGTATCATTATTGTTATACTTTATTTATAAAGCGCAAACATATTCCCCAGCATTATCTATGGGTACAATTTGTTTAAATAAAACAATGATACAAAACTTGTAACAGACAAGACAAATTCTGACCATCAATTCCAAGAGGAGTTGAGGGTTCTATTCCTGTGGGAACTTTACCATCTAGAAGGGTAGGAGGGTGAGAAACAGGAGTTAGATGAGGGCAATTATTAGGTAAGTGCAATTAATTTCTTACTGAGTTGTGTGGCTTCCCTGAACAAAAAAGTCTTTAGGGAGCGTTTAATAGAAGGCAGATTAGGGGAAAATCTAACAGCGCAAGGGAGAGCGTTCCAGTGGGTTGGTGCCTCACGAGAGAAGTCCTTGGGTATGTAACACAGTTCTACAACTGTAGCAGAATGAGTTTAAGACTTTCCATCAGAATGTGCATGGTGACGTTAGTATTTTAAGAGCTTCTGAGGTGTATTCAATTCACTCTTATAGACAAGGAGGAGGAGCTTATCATTATTGATAAACTATGCATCTTTTTCAGTTTTAAAAATGTTACTTCTTGCTATATATAATTGATCGCTATATTAGAAAAATGTATTGGTATAGGAGGTTTACAACTGTATTGTGCCCTGCCCCAAAATGTTTCTTTTATGATTCAGATAGAGTATACATTTTTAAACAACTTTCCAATTTACTTCTGCTATAAATTTTGCTTCATTTTCGTGGTATCCTTTATTGAAGGTGCACCAATGAACTATTGGAAGCTAGCTAAACACATTGCTAAGCCAATGACACAATGCATATATGTGCAGCCACCAATCAGTTCCTGAGCCTACCTATTTATGTTTTTTCAATTCAGGATACCAAGAGAAAGAAGCAAATTATATAATAGAAGTAAATTGGGAAGAAAATATGAAAATGAATGTCCCTTTAAGGTCTACTGTTGTGTAGATATGCTAATTATCTCATTGTTCCTAGGGTTGTTAGCTGTTCTCCACAGAAATACTGAATGACCAGTAGGTGACCAGGGCTGGCAGAAAGGAGGAAGGTAGACAGGGTCTAACATGGCCCTTTCAAAAGCTTAAGCTTCACCTTAGGCCCCACATCAAACCTTTCCTAAGTCATACAATTTATATTTTTTCACAAATGTTCAGTGATTTTATGCCTATGGCTGCCAGAAACAAACAAAACATTAATTTGACCTTCCTGACTGTTGATAAGAGCAGTTATTTGAGCCCCCTAGGGTCACACAATACCCTCCCCCCAAGCACTTCCTTAGCCCTCTCTTTATCACACCATGCATATTTCTAAAAAAAATTTCATTAAGTGTTTAGAGTCCACAAGCCATTACTCCTGGGATTCAACCCCTGGCCACTAGGAGGAGGCATAGATTCCCTAAGCTCTAAGAGCACGTAAACCCTTCTACCTCTCTGGTATTCGAGTCTTTTCATTGCCTCACAGGAGGAAGGTGACAAATTGAGGTGCTCCAGATTCTTTGTTGAGAGGAGTCCTCAACCCGATTTGAGTCCTGATTTCCCCTCAGAGAGCTTTTCATTGCACCCCCCTTGGCTGCCAGTATCATTCACATATATTATTTTACCTCTTTGACTTACAGTAACGCATGTAATCAGAAGTGATTTCACCTTTGACTGCCCCTCACTTCTTTCTGCTCTATATTTGTAATGTGTTGATTCATATGAGGCCTTTTACATTTAGCCAACACTCAGAGACTTAAAAAAATGGACATTTAAATTTGTGAAGATTATACTGGACAGCCTGCTAAAATACTGGACTTTCCGGTTGAATATTGGACACCTGGCAACCCTACCAATCATTTATATGTCTGGTATCTCTGTGCATGAGCAGTGCTACTTTTTTTTCTGGGGCTATTTTATATTTATATTTGTAAAGCACCAAGGCAAAGGAAACCTGGACTATCCGGTTCAATAATGGGCATCTGGTTCCGCTATCTACTTATTTTTAAATCTCTTAATGTATATTTTTAATGCAATTAATTCATTACCCCTTGAAGGTAAAGTTTTTTTCATGTATGTAAACATGTAGGCCCATATTTATCAAGCTCCGTACGGAGCTTGAATGGCCGTGTTTCTGGCGAGTCTTCAGACTCGCCAGAAACACAAGTTATGAAGCAGCGGTCTAAAGACCGCTGCTCCATAACCCTGTCCGTCTGCTCTGAGCAGGCAGACAGGAATCGCCGGAAATCAACCCGATCGAATATGATCGGGTTGATTGACACCTCCCTGCTGGCGGCCGATTGGCCGCGAGTCAGCAGGGGGCGGCGTTGCTCTTGTGAGCTGCTGGTGCAATGTTAAATGCAAAGAGCGTATTGCTCTCCGCATTTAGCGAGGTCTTGCGGACCTGATCCGCAGTGTTGGATCAGGTCTGCAAGACCTTTGATAAATTGGGGCCGTAGAATTTAAAGGAAACAAGATAAGATCCATTGTATTCAGCTTCAGGACTACCCTTTCAAATGGGCTGGTCTCTCCAACCTGATTTCTGGTACCTCTTCTTTAAATATTTGTATTATATCCAAGTGAGTGTGGGATTTTAGTCAGTTATCCTACCTCAGTCACTAGCAAAACAACATACATTTTTTGTCCAGTTACAAAAGATATAGAATAGAGATGTTTAGATAGATCTTTTTTTTCTTTTTCTTACTTTAGTAGTTCCTACTTTATCACAAACCCTCATATACAGACATGCATTCTACAGTATATTACACTTTTTAGCTCCGCTTGCATTTTCACTAAGTCTGGATGCCTGTGTTTATTATTTTTCAGTTTTACCCTTGAAAGTTCTGAAAGGTCTCTGGTAATTATTCCTTTCAGAGTGATGCAAATAAAATCTGTAGACTGTAGAGTTTTGTTTACATAAATTTGATGTCATGGAAGGGATCAGACTATGCCATTTTCTTCATAATAACAACGATGACACATTTTATGAGGAAAGACTGGAAGATAATTGTTAAATCTGTCTTGCTCTGATAAGAAAGTGATTGGCATGTTACCCAGTGGTGTTTGCCATAAGCTGACTCGAAGGTAACAGCACAAGACTATTACAGACCATCAACTTCAATCCATAAAAACACTTGGGGCAGAATGTGCATAAAGCAGCTTTACAGTACGGTGCCAAAGACAAGTATTAAATTCAATACTCAAATCTAAAAAAATCTTGTGGAGCCCAAAACAAACATGTTGCAGTAAAATAAACTTGATATACTGCAGACAGATTGTAAGCTCTACTGGTTCAGTGTTTCTCAGTACACCACCTCTTTTCATGAGATAGCAGTTCATAGCATCAGAGTTTTCCAATATACAATTTGACTGTAAGCTCCTTGGAGAAATCTCCTATTTAAAGGGACATGTTACCCAAAAACTAAATGATTTGAAAGTAATACAGAATATATGTTAAATGCTGAAAACATCACATGAACGTTTCTATCTAAAAGAGGAAGATATTTCACCTCAGGATTTTGTCAATAGTTACAGCCCACTTAGACAGCCAATTATGATGCCTTCCGCATGCAAGGGAACATGCATCTGGCAGTTGCAGACACAGTCACTTTAATTCCCTCCTTAGATTAACCCCTTAACAACAGATGCTGTATAGGGTTTGTCATTTGTCCTTAAAGGCACAGAGGGCCGCCACTAGAAATTTTGGGGCCCCTTACTTAACCATTGATCAGACCCCCCCCCCTTTGACATGTGCAATTTTTGACCAAGTGACTAAAACCTATATGCACTTTATTCTTAAGTGTAGTCAAACACCTAAGGAAACACCCACAGAGACAGCCTCAGAAAACACACAAAGCAAAGACATACACACTCACATACACCCACAGAAAACACACAAAGACATACATACACACACACTGAGACATCCACAGAAAACCCATAAAGACATACACACACACCCTCACAGAGACACCCACAGAAAACACACAGACATATGCACACACCCTCACAGAGACACCCACAGAACATACACACACATATGCACACACACCCTCACAGAGACACCCACAGAAAACACACAGACATATGCACACACCCTAACAGAGACATCCACAGAAAACACACAGACATACACACACTTACAGAGACAACCACAGAAAATGCACAAAGACATATGCACATACCCTCACAGAGACATCCACAGAAAACAGACATACATACACACACACACCCTCACATAGACAGCCACAGAAAACACATAAAGACACACATACACACACCACACCCTCACAGAGTAACCCACAGAAAATGCACAGAGACACGCACACACCCTCACAGAGACATCCACAGAAAATGCACAGGCATACGCACACATCCTCACAGAGACATCCACAGAAAACACACAAAGACATATGCACACACATCCACAGAAAATGCACAAAGACATACGCACACACACACACCCTCACAGAGATACCCACAGAAAATGCACAAAGACATACGCACACACCCTCACAGAGACAACCACAGAAAATGCACAGACACATGCACACACCCTCACAGAGACATCAGCAGAAAACACAGACATACATACACACACACACACCCTCACAGAGACATCCACAGAAAACACACAAAGACATACACATCCACCCACCCACCCTCACGGAGGCATGCACAGAAAATACACAGACATACATACACACATACACACACACTCACAGAGACATCCACAGACAGCACATAGAGACATACACACCCACCCTCACGGAAACACCAACAGAAAATGCACAAAGACATATGCACACACCTTCACAGAGACATCCACAGAAAATGCACAAAGACAGACACACACACCCTCAAATAGAGACCCACAAAAAAAGAAATGCATACACACTCATAGAGATGCCAACAAAAGCACAAAGACATATGGGAATATTTATCAAAGCCTCAACTGCAAATATGCCGGAATTCCGCAGTGTAATTGTGGCAAGATTGATCAGACCTATTTATCAAAGCCTACAGTCCCGCAAATGTTGAAATGTGTGACGTAACATATTATCCACCAGTCTCAATCCAATGCAGATCGATGCTTATGTCATTACAGATGTTCCAAATACACATTTGGCTCTATTTGACACCTTTTCCCAGTTATCAAAGTTTTAACAGGTAGGCTCGCTGTTTTTTTGGACCCAGCACACCTGGTTTTCAATCCGCAACCCTGGAGGCCACAGATGCCATAGAAATCAATGGGAGTCTGAAAGCATACTGCCAGATATCCCATTGATTTATATGGTTGAAAACAAGTTCCATTTACACCTAACACCCTAACATAAACCCTGAGTCTAAACACCCCTAATCTGTCGCCCCCAACATTGCCGCCACCTAAATAAAATGTATTAACCCCTATCCCGCCTCTCCCCGACACCGCTGCCACTAAATAAACGTATTAACCCCTAAGCCTCCCACATCACCACCACTAACTAAACCTATTAACCCTAAACTGTCAGCCCCACATCGCAAAAAACTAAATTAAGCAAGTAACCCCTAAACATAACAACCCCCTAACTTTAAATAAAAATTACGATATCCCTATCTTAATATAAATTAAAACTTACCTGTAGAATTAAAATAAACTAATTTTTAACTATTAATTAACCTACCATAACTATTATACTAAAATTAAATTAAACTACCAATTAAATTAAATAAAGTACATATTAAAAAAACCTAACCCTACTAAAATTATTTAAATATACTATTAAACCTTATTACAAATGACTAAATTACAGAAAACCCCCCACTAAGTTACAAAAAGAACAAAACACTTAATTATGAAAAATAAAAAATCCACATTATCAAAAATAAAAAAGATTGGTAGTTTATTGTAGGCTAGGGTTTTTTATTTTTATTTTGGGGGGGGCTTTTTATTTTGATAGGGTAGGTGTAATTCTTTTTTTTTGATAATGTTTTTTTTTTTTTTTCGCAATTTAGTGTTTTTTTTTGTAACTTAGTGTTTGTTTTTTTCTGTAATTTAGTAATTTGTAAAAAGGTTTAATAGTATATTTAAATAATTTGAGTAGGGTTAGGTTTCTTTAATATGTAATTTAGTTTATTTAATTGGTAGTTTAATTTAATTGTAGGATAATAGTTAGGGTAGGTTAATAAATAGTTTAAATTAGTTTATTTTAATTCTACAGGTAAGTTTAAATTTATTTGAAGATAGGGATGTTGTAATTTTAATTTAAAGTTAGCGGGTTGTTAGGTTTAGGGGTTAATAGCTTAATTTAGTTTGTGGCGATGTGGGGGGCTGACGGTTTAGGGGTTAATAGGTTTAGTTAGTGGTAGTGATGTGGGAGGCCAGAGGTTTAGGGGTTAATACGTTTATTTAGTGGCGGCAATGTCGGGGAGTGATGGGATAGGGGTTAATAACTTTATT
>NC_069499.1:1503943515-1504090566 GCF_027579735.1 Bombina bombina | reverse complement strand
ACGTGATTTTAAATCTACATATGCATTGCCTTTACATACTTAAAAGCAGGGAACACTCCTTTGTGAGACACACCGCTCTCAAGGTAAAAACTACATCTATAGAATTAGTAGCTTCATAGTACTGGAGAAATGTCTTGGTATACAGAATCGGGCACTCACTCTAGTGAGCTGAAGACATTTTGTGGTAAAATATCTTCCCTTTATGCTTTATACAGTCACTTTCAAGTGATTTAGTATTATTATTATAATACTTTATTTATAAAGCGCCAACATATCCTGGAGCGCTGTCCAACCATGGGTACAATTTAAATAACACGATGATACAAAACTTGTAAGAGATATTAAAATATTTGACAAACAAATACAGGAAGAATTGAGGGTCCTATTCCCATGAGAACTTACGATCTAGAAGGGTTGAAGGGTGAGAAACAGGAGGTGAGGATATGAGTAAGTATATGAGTATAATATCCCTTTAACAAAAGTAGATTGAAAAATCCTTTAAGCAGGACATTGTTGTGTCAAGGATGCTTGGAACTTAGGTGCAAGATGCTTTTTTTCCCCATGGGTATTGAAATAATGGGGATTATCTCAATATATTTGATAATGACTGCAAAATCAGATAAACACTATTACAATCAAACATTTTTAATGTTTATCGGCAGCATTGTTTTCATTACTGTTTTGGTGAAGTATGGCCCTGTACTTACCATGTGCTAGCCAGTCCTGTTTTACCGATCACAATCAAAATACTCAATACTTAACAACATAGTTACAAGATCATTTTTCCATTAACAAATTCCACAGCTAAATGGACTTGATAAACTCCCAGACAACGTTTAAAATTATCATTAAAATTATATAATTAAAAACAAGAACTTTTACTCTAATAAAAATAAGTGAAATCAATAACCCAGCAAATACACTTGCCTTGTTCAAATGTGAAGACATATACACATATATCTATTGTTTTGAAGTAGAGCATAGTAATTATACACTTATTAGCGCCACTACACAATAATAAAATGGATGATATAATTGCAATACCCACAAAATTCCCATTTTAATTAATGGTAGGCATTTGGTTTTTAGATTAAGAAATCTGGAGATTAAAAATGCAAATAATGATTTTGAGTTATTTTCTGAAGGCAGCAATTATGAGCTTCAGGGGTATTATGAGGTTCAGGGGTATTAATGGCAGAAACATTTTTGGATTGTGATCACTAAAAAACACAATGACAATACTGACTGAAGTTCACAAATCTTTATCTGCCAAAAACAAGCGCACAGTTGTGATCATCCCCAAAAAGCATACAATAAAATGTAGGGAAGGCAATGTATACATCTTTATATTTTATATACTTGACAGTCATTCTATAAAACATTATGGGCTAGATTACAAGTGGAGCGCTAATTAATGCTCCCGCTTGAACGTTTATGTGTTTATATGTGTAAATATGTCTTCAAATACATATATAAATACATAAATACATATGTACACATGTATAGACATATATACAGTATATATATATATATTTATATACATACATATCCATCTTTAGACATTCATATGTATGTATCTCTATGTTAAAGCTCTTTGCCTGCCTTTTTCTTTTTAACACCTAAGACCTCATATGTTTGAGAACAGAAAATGCAAAAGCAAGTTACAGCAAAACAAATACGATGGTAAATAAACACTTTTTGTTTTAAAACTGCTCTTGAGAAAAGTGGTTCACCACCGAAACCGGTTGAGTTTTTAATTGAAATACAAGACCTTTTATTTTGGATGTTTTATTAATGGGGATTTTGTTGTCAGTGGAACAAGACTCCGGTGGTTTCTGAATAAACCAGACCATTTCTATGTGTTCCTGTGAGTACATTCCTTTTAGTGCATTTTTCAAGTCTGACAATACTGCACTATGTTGATGTTTTTCTTCTGAAGTTACTGAAGCCAGGAACCCACTTGAAGAAAGATTGTCACCAGATTTTGCCACAAGCCCCACGGGAGAACAGCGTCGCTAATTTTTCTTGCATTGCTCATATTTGCACATTTACGGGTGCACAATAAAGTTGTGCTCCACTTGAGCCCTTTGTTGTGCTCCACTTTGAGCCCTTATAATTTTTTGTGCAATATTACTTTTAAGATTTCTTATTAGATTGTGTTATTATGAGTGTAACTGTACGTTGTAATCTGTTTTTGATGTTTTTAGTGACACTTTTTTATTTTGTAAAACAGTTAACCAGAGCTCAGGTCGCGCTAACCCAATACACGTTAACTTCAATTGTGCTCAAGCGATCGCATTTGCTTTCAACTTGTAATACAAGCGAAATACCTAACACGCACAAGCAGAGGCGATAAAGCCCCTTTTTGCTCATGCACAACAGTTATCTAGCCCTATGCATGAAGAAGAGTTAGATCTAACAGATGGAATTCGAAGACACTTGTAATAGACTAAAGGCTATGCTAAGCATCTGGAAGAATCAGCTATACTCTGCGTCTTTCTTCCTACTTTAAAAGTAATATAATTAGAAGACCTATCTGAAATTTGCTTTGAATTTTTAGAGCAGACTCATTAAACAGATATTAACATCAGAAACTGTAGTTTGATATGAGAAAGTATTAGATTTTAAAAAACAATTATCTCCTTAATAGTTTACTAAAATGCTGGCAAACTCAGGCCCTGATCTAATGCTTCATAATTAGTAATGGAGCATCAGTAATGGCTGGTCATCATCACTCACAAGCTGCACACATGTCACAGTTTAAATTAGCAGACAGGGCTCCCAACACTGGCAGCTATTTCCTCCTATAGTCGTGTCCTTTCACTGTAATCTAAAGTTGCTTGCAGAACTACTGTAACACTACTGCAGTGTAATGTAAAGCTGCTTGCAGAACTACTGTAACACTACTGCAGTGTACTGTAAATCTGCTTGCAGTAATTTAAAGCTGCTTGCAGAACTTCTGCTGGGGAACTACTGCACTGTTATGTAAAGCTACTTGCAGAACTACTGTAACACTACTGTAGTGTAATGTTAAGCTGCTTGCAGAACTACTGTAACACTACTGCAGTGTAATTTAAAGCTGCTTGCAGAACTACTGTAACACTACTGCAGTGTAATGTAAAGCTGCTTGCAGAACTACTGTAACACTACTGCAGTGTAATTTAAAGCTGCTTGCAGAACTTCTGCTGGGGAACTACTGCACTGTTATGTAAAGCTGCTTGCAGAACTACTGTAACAGTACTGCAGTATAATGTAAAGTTGCTTGCAGAACTACTGTAACACTACTGCAGAGTAATGAAAAGCTGCTTGCAGAACTACTGTAACACGACTGCAGTGTAATGTAAATGAGGTTGCAGAACTTCAGCTGGGGAACTACTGCACTGCTATGTGAAGTTAGTTGCAAAACTACTGCACTGTTATATAAAGTCAGTTGCAATACTACTGCAATACTACTGCACTGTTATGTAAAGTCAGCTGCAATACTACTGCACTGTTATATAAAGTCAGTTGCAATACTACTGTACTGTTATGTAAAGTCAGTTGCAATACTTCTGCAATACTTCTTCACTGTTATATAAAGTCAGATGCAATACTACTGCACTGTTACATAAAGTCAGCTGCAACACTACTGCACTGCTATGTAAAGTCAGCTGCAATACTACTGCTCTGTTACATAAAGTCAGTTGCAATACTACTGCACTGTTATGTAAAGTCATTTGCAGTACACTCGGCTTTACACAAATCGTCACCACTCCCACCCACAGAAAAGGTCATACACTTGATCTAGTGTTTCAGTCTGGACTAGAAGTGTCACCAGTAACTGTAAACCCAGTTACCTGGTCAGACCACCACTCCATTCACTTCTCCATTGTATCACAATCAACCAGACACCAGCCTCAGAACCTGGTCAAACACCGCTCATTAAAAGGGGTGACACCACTGGATGTAGCATCACATATGGATCTAAGTGAACTAATGGGCACCTGCAAAGACCCCAGCTCCTTAGTCCGACTCTACAACAAAACCATGAGAGACACCCTAGAAAGCATTGCACCATCTCGCATACGCACTGTCCAAACCCACAACAATGCACCGTGGTTTGATAGCTCCATCAGAGAAATGAAAAGAACAGGACGTAAGCTCGAGTGAAAGTGGCGCAGAACACATGATCCAGAGGATAAAGCCGCTCTTACCAAACATCTAAATAAATATCAATCCAAGATAACTCAGAAAAAAACTTAATTTTTATCACACGAAATTGCACTCTCCCACAATAGACCCAGGCAACTGTTTCGCACAGTAGAAAGGCTCTGCAAACCAGCATGCATGCTTAGCCCTACCAACTTTTCTCAGGATAAATGTGAAGCATTTGCGAACTTCTTCAGAGACAAGATTTCCTCAATCCGAACTGCTATAACAGCAGGCCAAACAGTTACACACCAGAACCACTACAATGGAATGCCAGATTGCCCCAGTTTATGGGCCACTTTTACAAATGTGGATATAAAAGGAGTTAAAAACACCATACAAAAGTTGCACCCTACTACGTGTGACTTAGACCCTGCTCCAACTCATATCTGGATGCATTGAAACACTCGCCCCAGTCCTCACAAAAATAGTGCAGTGTTCACTAAAAACAGGAGACTTCCCAGATCCTCTAAAAGAAGCTGTGGTAAAACCACTCCTAAAGAAACCTTTATTAGACCCAGACTGCATGACTAATTACAGACCAGTATCCAACCTCCCATTTCTGGGGAAAGTAATTGAAAAAGTAGTGGCAACTCAACTGGAAGCTCATCTATCATGCCTAAACATATTCGATCCTTTCCAGTCAAGCTTCAGATGCCGCCACAGCACTGAAACAGCGCTAGTCTGAGTGCTAAATGATCTCCTCATGGCAAGAGACAAAGGTGATTATTCCATTCTAATGCTCCTGGATCTCTCAGCTGCATTTGACACCATTGACCATAGTATTCTAATAGAGCGCTTGCAGCACATCTGTGGTCTAGGAGGCACAGTCCTTAACTGGTTTAAATCTTTCCTCGCTGGTAGATCACAAAGAGTAATATCAGGATCAAGCTCATCAGCACCAACAGAACTGGCCTGCGGAGTTCCACAAGGATCTATCCTGTCTCCCATGCTATTCGCAATTTACTTACTACCACTGAGGGACATCATTAACCGACATGGCCTAAGGTATCATTCTTACGCTGATGACACACAACTCTACTTCTCCTTTGCTCCAGATACTACAGACCCAGCATGCCGCATAAACAATTGCTTAACAGACCTCATAGAATGGATGAATGCTAGCTGTCTCAAAGTGAACCCGGAAAAAACAGAGTTACTCTTGGTGAGGGGACCCCGGGCATCAAAAATATCCCATGATCACCCAACTGGCCTGGAGCTTGGAGGCTCTAAACTCGTTAGTTCAGCAAAGGTACGAAACCTCGGAGTGCTGATTGACTCTGGACTATCTTTTAAACAGCAGATTTCCTCCGTAATAAAATCTGCCTACTTTAATCTGAAAAACATAGCCAGGATACAACACTTAATTCCACCGGATGATATGCCAACAATAATCCATGCATTTGTATCCTCTAGGCTACATTACTGCAATGCACTTTACTTGGGCCTCCCAAAAAAAAGTACAAAACGCAGCAGCCAGACTATTGACCAATCAAACTCGCTCCTGCCACATAACACCTGTTCTCCACTCCCTGCATTGGCTTCCAATTAAATGGCGAACATATTTTAAAATTGGCCTGCTGACCTTCAAAGCCTTAAACAACCAAGGCCCACAGTACCTGAAAGAGCTCCTGACACTATACATCCCATCCCGTTCACTTAGGTCAGCCAACACATCCCTCCTCTCAGTGCCAAGAATAAGGACAAACTCAGGCTCCAGAGCATTCGGCCACGCTGCCCCTACTTTCTGGAACTCTTTACCGTGTGCAATCAGAGAGGCACCATCCTTACAGACTTTTAAAAAAAAAGCTAAAGACCCACCTCTTCCATCAGGCATTCAGTCCACTTATCTGACCTTCAGAAACTCCTAACTTTTATGTCTTATGTTGGTATATTTGTAAAGTGCTTTGAGTCTCACAGGGAGAAAAGCGCTATATAAATCGCAAATTATTATTATTATTATTACTACTGAAATACTACTGCACTGTTATATAAATTCAGTTGCAATACTACTGCACTGTTATATAAAGTCAGCTGCATTACTACTGCACTGTTATATAAAGTCAGTTGCAATACTATTGCACTGTTATGTAAAGTCAGTTGCAATACTACTGCAATACTACTTCACTGCTATGTAAAGTCAGCTGCATTACTACTGCACTGTTATGTAAAGTCAGCTGCATTACTACTGCACCATTATGTAAAGTCAGTTGCAATACTACTGCAATACTACTTCACTGCTATGTAAAGTCAGCTACATTACTACTGCACTGTTATGTAAATTCAGCTGCATTACTACTGCACCATTATGTAAATTAAGCTGCATTACTACTGCACTGTTATGTAAATTCAGCTGCAATACTACTGCAATACTACTTCTCTGTTATGTAAAGTCAGCTGCATTACTACTGCACTGTTATATAAAGTCAGTAGCAATACTACTGCACTGTTATATAGTCAGTTGCATTACTACTGCACTGTTATATAAAGTCAGCTGCATTACTACTGCACTGTTATGTAAATTCAGCTGCAATACTACAGCACTGTTATATAAAGTCAGTTACAATACTACTGCACTGGTATATAAAGTCAGCTTCATTACTACTGCACTGTTATGTAAAGTCAGCTGCATTACTACTGAACTGTTATATAAAGTCAGTTGCAATACTACTGCACTGTTATATAAAGTCAGCTACATTACTACTGCACTGGTATATAAAGTCAGCTGCATTACTACTGCACTGTTATGTAAATTCAGCTGCAATACTACTGCACTGTTATTTAAAGTCAGTTGCAATACTACTGCACTGTTATATAAAGTCAGCTACATTACTACTCCACTGTTATATAAAGTCAGCTGCATTACTACTGCACTGTTATGTAAATTCAGCTGCAATACTACTGCACTGTTATTTAAAGTCAGTTGCAATACTACTGCACTGTTATATAAAGTCAGTTGCAATACTACTGCACTGGTAAATAAAGTCAGCTGCATTAATACTGCACTGTTATTTAGGGGCCTATTTATTATGGTGCAAGCGGACATGATCCGATATAGCGGATCATGTCCGCTGCACATTGATAAATGCCAACAGTATACGCTGTCGGCATTTATCATTGCACCAGCAGTTCTTGCAATGCCACCCCCTGCAGATTTGCGGCCGATCGGCCGCTAGCAGGGGATGTCAATCAACCCGATCATATTCGATCGGGTTGATTTCTGTCCGCCGCCTCAGAGCAGGCAGACAGGTTATGGAGCAGCGGTCTTTAGACCGATGCTTCATAACTTCTGTTTCTGGCGAGCCTGAAGGCTCACCGGAAACATGGGGCATCAAGCTCTATACGGAGCTTGATAAATATGCCCCATAAAGTCAGCTGCATTACTACTGCACTGTTATATAAAGTCAGTTGCAATACTACTGCACTGTTACATAAAGTCAGTTGCAATACTACTGCACTGTTACATAAAGTCAGTTGCAATACTACTGCTCTGTTATATAAAGTCAGTTGCAATACTACTGCACTGTTATATAAAGTCAGTTGCAATACTACTGCACTGTTATATAAAGTAAGTTGCATTTCTACTGCACTGTTATATAAAGTAAGTTGCATTTCTACTGCACTGTTATATAAAGTCAGTTGCAATGCTACTGCACTGTTATATAAAGTCAGTTGCAATACTACTGCACTGGTATATAAAGTCAGCTGCATTACTAATGCACTGTTATGTAAAGTAAGCTGCATTACTACTGAACTGTTATATAAAGTCAGCTGCAAAACTACTGCACTGTTATGTATGTCAGTTTGTGCAAAAATAAGCACCCAATTTGCACCCTGTGTAATTAAATTTTAAATAAAAATATACCATTTGCAGCAATGCATTACTGAGAGCTAGCTGGTAACTGGTGGCTACACACGTGTCTCTTGCCATTGGCTAACCATCTAGGTCTCAGTAATGTGATGCTGCTCTGAAGAAAACTTTAACTATGTACTATTTATTATAACCCATCAATTGTACAATAATAACATGCTTTAACACTAATTTTATTTTTGCAGTTTTTATCACACACTTCCCCAAAAAGGCAGTTTTAATCAGGGCAAGAACATCCATTTCTTTCAAAAATTTTTTTAATTATTTTAGAATACCCTTTTTTGGCACTTTAAAGATAAAAAAAAAAATACCTGTCCTATTACAGTATCCAACAGACATATGTTAATACATAATACATATTATTATTTATCTAATACAGATAGCGTGATCAAAATGGAGCCATTTTAGTAAATAGTAAATGTTATCCTGTATACCAACTATGTTTATAGCGCTGCGGAATCTGTTGGTGCTCTACAAATACCTGTTAATAATAGTAGTATCAATAGGAAAATGTCACAGTGCCCATCGTGTATGTGTCCCTAGTTAAAGGGAAATGAGACCCAACATTTTTTTTTCATGATTCAGATAGAGAATACAATTTTTAAAAAGTTTTTAATTTACTTCTCTTATCAAATTTGCTTCATTCTCATGTTATTCTTTGGTTGAAGAGATATCTAGACAGGTAACGTGCACATGTCTGGGGCACTACATGACAGGAAATAGTGCTGCCATTTAGTGCTCTTGCTAATGTATAACATTTTTGCAAAACTGCTGCAGACACGTGCACACTTCTGAGCTTACATCGTTGCTTTTCAAAAAAAGACAAGAAAACAAAGAATATTTGATAATGGAAGTACATTGGAAAGTTGTTTAAAATGTTTTGTTCTATTTGAATTACAAAAGGAAATGTTGGGGTTTTATGTCCCTTTAACTTCTGGAGAGTTCTAGTTCATTCAGTGATTTGTTTCTGATTAATATTATGAAGAGGATTTTTAATATGATGTTAGCTATATTTAAGCTAAATTAAAAAACAAATGGACTTAAAATACAGGTGTCCCTCGGTTTACAACGGTTCAATTTGCACCGTTTCAGAATAACAACCTTTTTTTCAGTCATGTGACTGCTATCTAAAAGCATTGAGAAGCAGTGCATTGATTAAAATAGCCAGTAGGTGGAGCTGTCCGCTTGTGTTGCAGCAAAGATATGCAAGCCAAGCAAGCTAAAATGAATCAGTATAACTAGACCTGAGCTATTGAGCAGCTTTCATAGGAACAAGATCTTCCTGTCTATAAATCAGTCCAGATTGGAATGCATAGAAATAATTGTTTGCAGAAAAATGCAAGTAAAGTGTGTGTTGTGTGATTATTTTATTAGGTTTATAATGCTGTTTAGCATTTAAAGTCTTCATTTCAAAGCTTTAAAAATAATGTATTAGGTGTTACTTATAACAATTTTGAGAGGGGCCTGGAACCTAACTCCCTCACTTCCCATTAACTTACATTATAAACTGGGTTTCAATTTACAACGGTTTCGATTTACAACTATTCCTTCTGGAACCTAACCCCGGCGTAAACTGAGGGCTACCTGTATTCAAATTTGAATGCTACATTCGAATTTGAATGCCACATTCAAATTCGAAATAGCATTTCTAGCCTAATACTGTGTATTACATTTATAAAACACAGTTGTAGAGTTTGAATATTACATTTTGAAATTGAATGTGATATAAAAAACTCATAGCTAAACATTCTATTATTCAAACAAATATTTTCGAATGTTATTGAAAAATTCGAAAATGAAAATTTGAAAATAGAATGTTAGAATGTTATATAAACATTTGAAATTCGATTCAAATGAAATAATGTATCAAAATTTGTTTTAAATTTTGATTTTTTAGAAACATTTGCCCATCCCCAGTCCTTGAGTGTTAGGTGGATATTGCAGCTGATGACACCATCACTTATAAGATTAACTGGAACAGTTGAGAACTGCATTTGGTGCCAGGTCACATAGAGGATTACTTGTGCTGGGTAGAAGAGTTGTATATAGGGTTAATGTCATTTCTACATTACGTGGATCTCTTTTGACTAAACAGAGAAAAAAATAATGAAGAATTTGTGGCAGCCTTGAGTTTTATACCACATGGAGCAACTCCAATAGACATTTATAGCTGTCTCCAGGGAGAAGACTGCTGCTGGGGCCTGAATGCTGGGGGGCCCAGAGTCAGACCAGCTAAACATGGAGGCTAGGTGTAGCAAAAATAAACTTAAATGGGGTTAAATAGTCCTCTGCAAGCTATTTGTTGATCTAGCCACAGGGCAAGAGGTTATGTGGGAGGGGCAGCTGTTTCAGTTTACAACTTTGAGGGCACAACGCTTCAAGGAGCAAAGGTGAGATGAAAATCTGTATGAGACTTTGTGAAGAGTGGCTGCTTATTCCCTAATAAAAGACTACAAAATAAAATGTGTAGCATAGGTATATATGTTTGTAGAATGGTGAACCTGTGTTGGCAGTATTTACTAAAAAAGCAAAAACATAGATTACTATTTTGTTGTTGTTGTTAATAAACTGCATTATTTTATTTAATCTCTAACTTATGTCAGTAGTTATTACAATGGAAATCCCTTGGTACACTTTGAACTCCCCTGTCTATAATTGTCAGACTTCCTCCTATATGTTGAACAAAATTGTAAAGCTCTAGGTTATATTATAATACATGTGAAAAAGAAATTCTTTCAAAAGGTTTAATTATAATTAAAAAAGTTTTAAATTATGTACACACACACACATATATATGTATTGGATCACGGACGCACATGTGACCAACCCGGAAGTAAGCACGCAGTCCTACCACGCTGCAGCGTCTCGACTGGCTCAGCAAACTTTTTCATGGGACTCAATTACAAGGCAGTACCCTAGGAGGTAACCGGTAACTTGATAACAAACAGTGGACCTCCATTGTGAACATCTGAATCAGATAAGTGCATGAACACTGTTTAGCAAAGGAATATAGCTGCTTTCATACGGAATATGGGGGGTTAGCCTGGACTGACTCCTGCTGCTCATTTGGCTAGCTTGCCGCTTCTCATACAATACCTGCAGCAATAATATGCACTATGCTTTACTAACACGCATGCAGCTTGGACAGCACTTATCCCATTTTGTATACCTTTGGACTTATGCTAAGTTTGGCTGAAAACAATACCGCTATATTTTCTTGCGAGAACCCTCTCTCTATATATGCAGGCATCTCTATGTAACTGCCGTATTTAGGCAATTTATTAAGGAAGATTCATTTGTTATGTTCCACTATCTATCTTATTGCTAATAACCATTGCAATAGCTTTGCTTCATACTTGTATGCAATTCTATGTAACTGCTGTTATACTGCCGTTATTGTTGTTCCTGAAATCTTTACAAAGCACCTATCACTACTTAGATCCCTAAAATTTACCTGTCCGGTAATTATCCCTTGTATTGACTTGGGTACCGTATACAACTTGGGTGTAGTAGTGTACTAGGTGACTTTCGATTGTATTCTTGCCAACATTGTGATTATGATGTGCACATCTTCAGGGTTTTAATTGGCCACATGTACCAAGTTGTTTGTTCAACATATTACACTTTGTGTTGCTAACATATACCTGGGGCCTGTATGTATTTGGCCTATTGCTACGTTTTTGGACAGTTAGGATTTATTTCTTTCTGTATTATTAATAAATTATTTATTGTTCACTGTGATTGTACTGGTCAGAGATTTATTCCATTTGTCTGATTTAGCCACACATTTTGAGTAATTTTTGAAAAGAGTGCTTGATTCCCTATCTGTTTAGGGCCATAGGAAATTTTTGTTGGTCCTTGTTCTCTTCTTGTAGTTTGTTGAAGAATATATATATATATATATATATATATATATATATAGGGGCCCTCAAAAAAGACTTTAAAGGGACTGTCTAGTCCAAAAAACTTTCATGATTCAAATAGTGCATGTAATTTTAAACAACTTTCCAATTTACTTTTATCACCAATTTTGCTTTGTTCTTTTGGTATTCTTAGTTGAAAGCTAAACCTAGGAGGCTCATGTGCTAATTTCTTAGACCTTGAAGGCCACCTCTAATCTGAACCAGTTTTCCCCACTAGAGGGCATTCATTCATGTGTTTCATATAGATAACATTGAGCTCATGCACGTGAATTTACAGAGGAGTGAGCACTGATTGGCTAAAATGAAAGTCTGTCAAAAGCTGCATAAGCTTAGATACAAGGTAATTACAGTGGTAAAATGTCTATTATTATAACTGTGTTGGTTATGCAAAACTGGGGAATGGGTAACTAAGGGATTATCTATCTTTTAAAACAACAAAAATTCTGGTGTTGACTGTCCCTTTAACCAGGCCAGGCCTCTATGTTCATTAGGTTTGACCATTAGTTGTCTCTACATTCTTACAGCCGTTTGTGCAGCCTGATGTTAATTACTCAATACAATATGCAGACATGGTTGTAACTATGTTGCGGCCGAGTAACTACAATCTTTGGGGACGATTTAAGAAGCAGCGTATGCTGCTGTTTGGCCCGCCGGAAACTTAAGTTAAGAAGCAGCGGTCTTAAGACCGCTGCTCCTTAAAGGGACACTGAACCCAAATTTTTTTCTTTCGTGATTCAGATAGAGCATGCAATTTTAAGCAACTTTCTAATTTGCTCCTATTATCAAATTTTCTTCATTCTCTTGGTATCTTTATTTGAAATGCAAGAATCTAAGTTTAGATGCCGGCCCATTTTTTGTGAATAACCAGGGTTATTCTTGCTGATTGGTGGATAAATTCATCCACCAATAAAAAAGTGCTGTCCAGAGGGCTGAACCAAAAAAAGAAGCTTAGATGCTTTCTTTTTCAAATAAAGATAGCAAGTGAACGAAGAAAAATTGATAATAGGAGTAAATTAGAAAGTTGCTTAAAATTGAATGTTCTATCTGAATCACGAAAGAAAAAATTTGGGTTCAGTGTCCCTTTAACTGCTCTGCCACCTTTGAGGCGTTGGACAGCAATCATCCTTGATTGGAAAGGATTGGGATGATTGCCCCCCCCCCTGCGAGCGGACGATTTCCAGCGAATGTGAAGAGGGCTGCTTTGCACCAGCATTTCACTAGAAATGTTTGTGCAATGATAAATGCTACCTCGGATCATGTCAGCTCGCACATTAATAAATCGACCCCTTTGTCTGAACTACATGTGACTGCGTATCACCTAACAGTGCTACTTATGTATTTATGATATCTATAAATAATTCCCACTGCAAATCAGTGTAAGGTATATGTTGTGGACCTCTCCAGCATCCACTGGGTTAATCATTTAAATCTAATGGAATTGGCAGTGCCTTGACTAATAATTAAGTCGAATTTGGAATGTTGAAGGTTAAAATGTTTGTACTTGTTTATTTTTTTACTTTTAAGACTCCCCAGAGGCCTGATCTAATTTACAGGAGGGGAAAAGTATTTTTTTGATGTTGAACAAAAACTGGTACAGCACTACCTATGAAGCTATTGATTTTACTGTAAAAGATTTGAGTTATCTCTAGCTGTCTGGGAGTTTAAATCTCATGCAATGTGATTCTAATGTGTTTATATTGTTCGGTAGGCACAGAATTAAATTTGCATTATTTAAATGGAAAACATTGTAGTTTCTCACTTGAACTGAACGGTTAGCAAACAGTAAAAAAAAATAACATAACAGAGAGACTGCTTTTAATGCATGTTTACATGAGCTCAGCAAATAAATGATTGCATTATTATATTTGATTACATGATCTCAGCGCCCTGTGTGCAGAAAGCTTAGGGGAGGGGGCTTAAGACAGCCTTGGGGTCCTAGACAGGGCGGTGGATAGGGCTGCCACCCTGCCATTGTTTTTAAGGTTCAGGTCAAAGTGGAAAATAAAGATTAAAGGGATACTAAACCCCAAATTTTTCTTTCATGATTCAGATAGAGAATACAATTTTAAACAACATTCCTATTTACTTCTATTATCTAATTTGCTTCATTTTTATATATACTTTGTTGAAGAAATAACAATGCACATGTGTGAGCCAATCACACGAGGCATCTATGTGCAGCCACCAACCAGCAGCTACTGAGCCTATCTAGATATGCATTTCAGCAAAGAATATAAAGCTAATGAAGCAAATTAGATAATAGAAGTAAATTATAAAGTTGTTTAAAATTGCATGCTCTTTCTAAATCATGAAAGAAAAAATGGGGGTTTTAAATATTGAAATAAAGATGCTATGTTGGTCAAACTTCTTCTAAGTCTATTGGAATCTAATTATAAACAAATGATCATTTAAAATCAGTTCTAGAAGCTTAAGTTCCTGATTTATGCTGTATAATTATCTAAATATATACTAATGGGTGTGGCTGGTATTTTTTCCAGAAAAGGTGGCAACCCTAGCAGTTGTGTCCTAAGGAAGTGAGCAGTATAGCAGTTGATTGGCTATACTACTCCTCAGAGCTTTAGAAAAAACTTGCTGGGTCTGGGTTAGTTCTGAGCATTTAGCGAGGTGCAAATATAGCCCTTAAAGAGACATGAAGTCAACATTAGACATTAGTGATTCAGGTTTGACAATAGAAGTAATTTGGTAAGATTTGAAAAAAACTGTTTTTATGATTTCAGTGAATTCTGTTTTAACATTTTTTATTTTTTTTTAATATATTTTTATTGAGGTTTCAAAAAATGACAAGCAACAACAAAGGAGGAAAACAATTACCAGAGTATAAACAATATAGTTAGTAATGTCTGTTATTTGGGACCACACATAGCACATTGATTTAGAAGTTGAATAGCTGAACACCTCAGTGTTAGAATTATTCTAAAACAATCACTGTGTTCTACATATCTATGCACAAATATACGTGAGAATAGTACCTTATACAAATAGTGATTAACCTCATGTTTGTAAATGAGACCTCTTTTTCTTTTTAGGGGGTGATGGGGAAAGGGGTATCAGTGGGCCAGAGCCACTCGTATTGAAGTGGAAGGGGGGTAGGGGGTATTTGAAGTAATATGGTTTCTAGGTGGGCTAGTGAAAATGCTATGATATGGAGAGGGTGCCTGTTTTAATATTTGAGGAACAGCAACACATAATGTGACTGACATCAAGAGCGTAAGTATATAATTCATTTTTGACTTAAATTTATATTCAGTCATTGACATCTTTATATACTCAGTGCTGCAGATCTCTGGGCTTGTACTTTGATTGGTAATGGTAAGTAAACACCTGTGCATTAGTTTCATTGAAAGGCAAGCAAAAGCAGAATACATTTTCACCGGTCATATGCTGTTTAGGTTCCTAGTTAACATTGGGTAAATGCTCTTATATACAACTGGCATTATAGTTCCAGAATACTTTTTTTACTTTTACAATTGGGTTGCCCTACCTTTTTAAATGGGCCACATTTTTTCATCCTTGCACATAATGAGGGGTTTGCATTTGGGGTCATAGCGGAGTGGGTTCTTAAAGTTTGAATAGGGTTTTGTTTTGAGAGAGTTGGCAGCTGTTGGCTAATGAGGGGCAGTTAAGTTATGGTTAGGTAGGTGATTCATTTAAGATTTATGGTTGGGGGGGGGGGGTGATGTTTAGCATTACTGGGTAGTGAATATACCTATATTATAAAAAACAGTGCTTACTGAGGTAATGTGCGTGTGTGTGTATCTAGTGCACTTAACCACATACAAGCCTGGGTGCTAGGCCTGGGTCACATATAAATATTAAGCACACATACTAGCTGGAATTCACTCAGATGTACAGTATATGGCCAGAATAAAAGTAGAAAATGAAGAGTTACTTACATAATTTGGCCAAATGGTGATAGGGCTTGGTACTGTCAATTCATTATGGGATCTCCTTGGACCCTTAATCTTATTTGAAGACCTAGGATTATAGCCTCAGCTTTGTCTGACCATGATTACCTCATAATAGATCTCTCACAAGTAGGTAATGCTCTCCCCCGATCCCCAAGGAGACTCCCTGATTTGTTCTTGTTTTTTCCAGCTCTTGAAGCTTCTATATCTCAGGTCCTTTTTTTATATCAATGATACTCAAGCTGTCAATGATTTCACTCTTTGCACTGCTTTGAAGGCTTACCTTTGTGGACTTTTTATAAAAGAAGCAACATGTTAATAACAAGCTGGAGGAGTGTCTGTTGCCTCCATGCAAGCTGAATTACGTACTGTGCTGAAGTAATCTTTTGTTATTACCACATTAAGGTAAAAGGGACAATACTTCAGGCCAGCTATTGGCATCTAGACATATTGGCCTCTATTTATCAAGCTGTCTACTTACCTGCATTCCACGGCCCCAATACGCTCGCCTAACATCGACGCCGTTCGCCAAATTTATCAAGAAAGCTGTCAAAAAGCCGCGCACCAAGTACGGTGCAATGAGCAGCAGACTGTTGTTAACTAACAGTCATCGATCTCGCTGCTCATCGGCTTATTCGCAGCTTTCTTGCTAGCCTGTCACTAAGCACCCACACTATACTATACTGTTTTACCCCCTAAACCGCCACTCCCGGAGCCCACCGGACCTAAACAAAGTTATTAACCCCTAAACCGCTGCTCCTTGATCCCGCCGCAACTAAAATAAATATATTTACCCCTAAACCGCCGCTCCCGGACCCCGCCGCCACCTACATTGTACATATTAACCCCTAATCTCCTGCCCCCTATACAACCGCCACCTACATAAAGTTATTAACCCCTATCCTGCCGATCCCGAACCCCGCCGCAACTAAATATTTTTTTTAACCCCTAAACCGCCACTCCCGGAGCCCACCGCCACCTACATTATACATATTAACACCTATCCTGCCCCCCTTACACCGCCGCCACTATAATAAAGTAATTAACCCCTAAACCTAAGTCTAACCCTAACACCCACTAACTTAAATATAATTAAAATAAATCTAAATAAATATTCCTATTATTAACTAAATAATTCCTATTTACAGGCAACTTTGTATTTATTTTAACTAGGTACAATAGTTATTAAATAGTTATTAACTATTTAATAACTACCTAGCTAAAATAAAGACAAAATTACCTGTAAAATAAAACCTAACCTAAATTACAATTACACCTAACACTACACTATCATTAAATTAATTACATAAATTAACTACAATTAAATAAAACTAATTACAATTAACTAAAATTAACTAAAGTAAAAAAACAAACAAACACTAAATTACAGAAAATAAAAAAATTACAAGAATTTTAAACTACTTACACCTAATCTAAGCCCCCTAATAAAATAAAAAATCCCCCCAAAATAATAAAATTCCCTACCCTATACTAAATTACAAATAGCCCTTAAAAGGGCCTTTTGTGGGGCATTGCCCCAAAGTAATCAGCTCTTTTACCTGTAAAAAAAGAAATACAACCCCCCAACATTAAAACCCACCACCCACACACCCAACCCTACTCTAAAACCCACCCAAACCCCCCTTAAAAAAACCTAACACTAACCCCCTGAAGATCACCCTACCTTAAGACGTCTTCACCCAGCCGAGCACAAGTGGACCTCCAGACCGGCAGAAGTCTTCATCCAGGCGGCATCTTCTATCTTCTTCCATCCGACGAGGAGCGGCCCCATCTTGAAGACATCCGAAGCGGAGCATCCATCGATCCCGACGACTAAGCGACGAATGACGTTCCTTTAAATGATGTCATCCAAGATGGCGTCCCTTGAATTTCGATTGGCTGATAGAATTCTATCAGCCAATTGGAATTAAGGTAGAAAAAAATCCTATTGGCTGATGCAATGAGCCAATCGGATTGAAGTTCAATCCGATTGGCTGATCCAATCAGCCAATAGGATTGACCTTGCATTCTATTGGCTGATCGGAACAGGTAAAAGAACTGATTACTTTGGGACAATGCCCCGCAAAAGGCCCTTTTAAGGGCTATTTGTAATTTAGTATAGGGTAGGGAATTTTATTATTTTGGGGGGATTTTTTATTTTATTAGGGGGCTTAGATTAGGTGTAATTCTTGTAAAAAAAAAAAATTCTGTAATTTAGTGGGTTTTTTTTTGCACTTTAGTTAATTTTAGTTAATTTTATTTAATTGTAGGTAATTGTATTTAATTTATTTAATTGTAGTATAGTGTTAGGTGTAATTGTAACTTAGGTTAGGATTTATTTTACAGGTAAATTGGAATTTATTTAGCTAGGTAGCTATTAAATAGTTAATAACTATTTAATAACTATTGTACCTAGTTAAAATAAATACAAAGTTGCCTGTAAAATAAAAATAAACCCTAAAATAGCTACAATGTAATTATTAGTTATATTGTAGCTAGTTTAGGGTTTATTTTACAGGTAAGTATTTAGTTTTAAATAGGAATAATGTAGTTAATAATAGTAATTTTATTTAGATTAATTTAAATAATATTTAAGTTAGGGGGGGTGTTAGCGTTAGGGTTAGACTTAGGTTTAGGGGTTAATAACTTTAATATAGTGGCGGCGGTGTAGGGGGGGCAGGATAGGGGTTATTAACTTTAATGTAGGGGGTGGCGGTGTAGGGGGGGCAGGATAGGGGTTAATAACTTTAATGTAGGGGGCGGCGGTATGGGGGGGCAGGATAGGGGTTAATAAGTTTAATGTAGGGGGCGGCGGGGTCCGGGAGCGGCGGTTTAGGGGTTAAACATTTTATTTAGTTGCGGCGGGGTCCGGGAGCGGTGGTTTATGGGTTAAACATTTTATTTAATTGCGGCGGGGTCCGAGAGCGGCGGTTTAGGGGTTAAACATTTTATTTAGTTGTGGCGGGGTCCGGGAGCGGTGGTTTAGGGGTTAATACGTATAATGTAGGTGGCAGCGGTGTCAGGTCGGCGGTTTAGTGGTTAATAAGTATAATGTAGGTGGCGGTGGTGTAGGGGGGGCAGATTAGGGGTGTTTAGACTCAAGGTACATGTTAGGGTGTTAGGTGCAGACACTTCCCATAGGAATCAATGGGATATCGGGCAGCAGCGAACATGAGCTTTTGCTGCTGTCAGAGTCCCATTGATTCCTATGGGATCCGCTGCCTCCAGGGCGGCGGATTGAAAACCAGGTACGCTGGGCCGGAATAGCGGCAAGCGTACCTGGTTGTTCTTTGATAACTACCAAAAGTAGTCAGATTGTGCCGAACTTGCGTTCGGAACATCTGGCTTAACGTAAGCATCGATCTGTGTCGGACTGAGTCCGGCGGATCGTATGTTACGTCACAAAATTCTACTTTTGCCGGTCTGTAGGGCTTGATAACTATGGCGAATCAGCCTCGCCACAAATACGCTGCTGAATTCCAGTGTATTTGCGGTTGACGGCTTGATAAATAGAGGCCTAAGTGCGGGTCAATTTTTAAAGAAGTTCTCAGTTGTGGGGTTGAGAGTCTGAATACTTTTTAGTGTCCAGATATGTGTAAAAGATGTACTGCTCATCCCCACAGTCCAATCATGTGTGGATTATTAACCCACACCAGTCCTCAACTCACTCATGCAGGGATAAAGGAATAAAGGGCTACGGTGAGACCCCAAATGCGCTTGCCTATGTATCCACATGCTGTTTAGCCTGAAACTGGAATTGTCCCACAAGACGTTATCATAGCGAGTTAAGACTGTGGCCAGACAGAAATCCACCCAGGGCGTCAGCCATTCATCTTCCATTGCCGGCACAACAACCTGTAGTATCGGCGTAGCCGACAGTGAGGTGCTGTTATGATCTTTTTGACTCTTCTGGACAGATAGGTTTGGAGCCTTCACGGAAGTGAAGCATGGAGCGGCTTCTAACTGTGTTGGCGTAATTTGGCCCATCGCGTCTATCCTCGCAGGGCGCCCAATTAGTGTAAGTGAATAGCGGTCATCTGTTTGAGGCATTACAATCTGCCTTTTTGCAGAGGGTTTCTCATTGTCCTTGTTGGATACCATCTGAGATATTGGTGTGTACTCCGGGTCCACATTGCTCTGATCGGCCATGTTTCCTCATTCACCCCAAGCAGCAGCAAATGTTCTCTCCAGCCGCATGAAGTGATCATTTAACAGGTCAGCGATCCTCTCAATTAGAATTACCTCGTTGGCCTCCATCTGATATACGTTACAGGTATATCCCCTTTAAGTGTGTATGGGATCAGTACTCTATCGGTACTCCTTAAAGACAGAGGCCCTGAGGCGCTCTGCCGGGGGGTTGGTTGTGAGGCCTAACCTCAGAAATGCTCCGGTCAATTGTAGCTGTCCCCAAATTGAATAACATTGACTGTTAAATGATGGGCTCCTGTGGTAGTATCGCATATGGTAAGAATGGCTAAGTAATGATAAATACAAGAGTTGATTTTTAGTAGATTATACAAGAGCCCCGCAGGAGCTAACAATTAAGTGACCTGTCATGGCCGCCGCCCCGAAGTTCCCCTGAGTGAGAACTTTTTAATTTTCTTGCTAGTGAACTTTAATGATATTTTCTAGCTTTGTGAATAGCTCTTATTTTTGTTCAAAAAAAGCAAAAAACATCTGGATTTGGCAATCATGTGTTCTAAATAAAATGCATTTTAATTTCCTGTTTGCTGCAGTGCAGTTGTATTAATGATATTCTTTTTGGAGTTTGGAATCTTTATTTTACCCAGATTCAGTATTGATTCAAGAGTCTTGAACAAACAGGTACCTCAGTACACCAGTTTTGCAGTCACTTATTTGTCATTGAAGGATAACAGCTAACACACAATTATTTCAGCTGGGAATACACATTATCAAGGAACAAGAATGTTATTCTTAAACCAACCATTCATCATGAAATATCAGAACAGTGGGTTTCAGCGTAATTGCCTTACGCTCCTGCTAAAGGTCAGCAGGATAGAAAACATGAAAGGAGATGAAGCATTAGGAGACCAACAGAATAAAATGAGAGAAGGAATCTCAGATAATCTCACGTAAAAGAGTTTGGGGACTCTTTAAATGAATGGATTCCAAAGTATAGGGAGAGATCTATAGTTACATGATAGGCAGAAAATTGTAGCGCTTCAAACACTCCCCTTGTGTAAGACCTTAGTTTCAACTAACAAGTGACTCCTACTGTTATAAAAAAGGCAATATATAGAGGCACCCTAGTGTTCTGTTTTAGCTGTCAGATCCCGTTGTAGACAAACTAAAAAAATAGGTTCTTGAATCACACAAAAACATCCAAAATCACCCAGACTGATGCTAAACTAACGGGATACGAGGAGATAGTGAAATGTTTTATATTTAAAGGGATATTAAACATTAAGGGCGAGGTTACAAGTGTGGTGCAATGGATTTTGCGCTGGCGTAATCGCAATTTCGCGATACATTTTTCTCCCGCTGATGTGACGGGTCGGGAGAAATAGCTATTGTGTTAGTGCAATCGCCTTTTCCACTTCAAGTCATACCGCAATCTAAGCTCTGGTAAACTGTTTTCCGAAAATAAAAAGTTGCACAAAACACAACAAAAATACCTTACAAAGTACACTTACACCCATAAACTACACTATTAACCCCTAAACCGCCACCCCCCCACATCGACCAAACCCGAAATAAACTATTAACCCCTAAACCACCATCCCCCACATTGCAAACTATCTAAATAAACTATTAACCCCTAAACCGCCCCCCCACAACGCAAAATAATAAACTAACATCTAAGCCCCGTACCTAACACCCGCTAACTTAACCATAATTAAAATACCAATAAATTAAATTAAAACTATCCTAACTACCTTTAAAAAAATAAAAACTTACCTGTAATTTAAATTAAAACCTAAGCTTACCCTAAAAAAAACCTAACATTACTAAAACAAAATAAAAAATTACAAGAAATAAAAAACCTAACATTTACACAACAAAAAATAACAAATAGCTAGATTACGAGTTTTGAGCGCTATAGGGATTTTAATGACCGCCACATAAGCGGCGTTATTTCACCTCGCTAGAACACTACTATTACAAGTTTTAAAAAAGCAGGCTTGTGCGGGCGATATGGTTGCGTTGATCTCCATACCGCACCGAAATCAAGCGCTGCTTTGACGTGCTCGTGCACATTTTCCCCATAGACATCAATGGGGAGAGCCAGCAAAAAAAAAAGCCTAACACCTGTGATCGTGGAAACAAAAGCTCTGTAACGCAGCCCCATTGATGTCTATGGGGAAAAAGAACATACGGCTTGATTTAGAGTTTTGTCAGTAAAGACCCGCGTAGCTAACGCTGCTTTTTTCCCAACGCACCCTTCCAACAACGCTGGTATTTAGAGTTGTCTGAGGGGTTACGTTAGGCTCAAAAAAGGGTGCGTTGAGCCTAACTTAGCTCCACTTCAACTCTCAATACCAGCGTTGCTTACGGTAGCGGTAAGCTGGGAAAACGTGCTCGTGCACAATATCCCCATAGGAAACAATGGGGCTGAGCTGGCTGAAAAAAACCCTAAAACCTGCAAAAAAGCAGCGTTCAACTCCTAACGCAGCCCCATTGTTTCCTATGGGGAAACACTTTCTAAGTCTGCACCTAACACCCTAACATGAACCCCGAGTCTAAACACCTCTAGCCTTACACTTATTAACCCCTAATCTGCCGCCCCCGCTATCGCTGACCCCTGCATATTATTATTAACCCCTAATCTTCCGCTCCGGACACCGCCGCAACCTACATTATCCCTATGAACCCCTAATCTGCTGCCCCTAACACCGCCGACCCCTATATTATATTTATTAACCCCTAATCTGCCCCCCCAATGTCGCCGTTACCTTACCTACAATTATTAACCCCTAATCTGCTGACCGGACCTCGCCGCCACTATAATAAATGTATTAACCCCTAAACCGCCGCACTCCCGCCTCGCAAACACTAGAATAAATAGTATTAACCCCTAATCTGCCCTCCCTAACATCGACGCCACCTACCTACAATTATTAACCCCTAATCTCCCACCCGCACTGTTGCCACTACTATAATAAAGTTATTAACCCCTAAACATAACTCTAACCATCTAACATAAATATAATTTATATTAAACAAAATAATATTCCTAAAATTAACTAAATTATTCCTATTTAAAACTAAATACTTACCTATAAAATAAACCCTAATATAGCTACAATATAATTAATAATTACATTGTAGCTATTTTAGGATTTATATTTATTTTACAGACAACTTTGTATTTATTTTAACTAGGTACAAAATCTATTAAATAGTTAATAACTATTTAATAGCTACCTAGTTAAAATAAATACAAAATTACATGTAAAATAAATCCTAACCTAAGTTACAATTAAACCTAACACTACACTATCATTAAATTAATTAAATAAATTACCTACAATTACCTACAATTAAATACAATTAAATAAACTATTCTATAATACAAAAACAAACAAACACTAAATTGCAAAAAATAAAAAAGAATTACAAGCAGTTTAAACTAATTACACCTAATCTAAGCCCCGTAATAACATAAAAAAGCCCCCCATAATAAAAAAATCCCTACCCTATTCTAAAATACAAAAGTAATCAGCTCTTTCACCAGCCCTTAAAAGGGCTTTTTGCGGGGCCTTGCCCCAAAGTAATCAGCTCTTTTGCCTGAAAATAAAAATACAATACCCCCCCAACATTACAACCCACCACCCACATACCCCTACTCAAACCCACCCAAACCCCCTTAAAAAAAACTATCACTAACCCCCTGAAGATCTCCCTACCTTGAGTCATCTTCACCCAGCCGAGCCGAATTCTTCATCCAAGCGGAGCAAGAAGATGTCCTCCATCCAGTAGAAGTCTTGATCCAAGCGGCAAAGAAGAGGTCCTCTATCCGGGCAAAGTCTTGATCCAAGCGGCAAAGAAGAGGTCTTCCATCCGGGCGATGTCTTCTTCCAAGCGGCATCTTCTTTCTTCCGGATCCATCTTCATCCCGCCGACGCGGAACATCCTTCTTCCCCGATGGACTAACGACTAATGAAGGTTCCTTTAAGGGACGTCATCCAAGATGGCGTCCCTTCAATTCCGATTGGCTGATAGAATTCTATCAGCCAATCGGAATTAAGGTAGAAAAAATCTGATTGGCTGATGCAATCAGCCAATCAGATTGAAGTTCAATCCGATTGGCTGATCCAATCAGCCAATCGTATTGAACTCGCATTCTATTGGCTGATCGGAACAGCTCTAACCCTAAACCTAACTCTAACCCTAACACCCCCCTAACATAAATATAATATAAATTAAACAAAATAATATTCCTAAAATTAAATAAAATAATCCTATTTAAAACTAAATACTTACCTAGAAAATAAACCCTAATATAGCTACAATATAATTAATAATTACATTGTAGCTATTTTAGGATTTATATTTATTTTACAGGCAACTTTGTATTTATTTTAACTAGGTACAATAGCTATTAAATAGTTAATAACTATTTAATAGATACCTAGTTAAAATAAGTACAAAATTACCTGTTAAATAAATCCTAACCTAATTTAGTGTTGTTTTTTTTTGTATTATAGAATAGTTTATTTTATTGTTTTTTAAGTTAGCTAAATTTTAGGTAATTTATTTAATTAATTTAATGATAGTGTAGTGTTAGGTGTATTTGTAACTTAGGTTAGGATTTATTTTACAGGTAATTTTGTACTTATTTTAACTAGGTAGCTATTAAATAGTTATTAACTATTAACTAGGAATATTATTTCGTTTAATTTAAATTATATTTATGTTAGGGGGGTGTTAGGGTTAGAGTTAGGTTTAGGGGTTAATAATTTTATTATAGTAGCGTCAACGGTGCGGGCGTGAGATTAGGGGTTAATAATTGTAGGTAGGTGGCGGCGATGTTAGGGAGGGCAGATTAGGGGTTAATACTATTCTAGTGTTTGCGAGGCGGGAGTTTGGCGGTTTAGGGGTTAATACATTTATTATAGTGGGGGCGAGGTCCGGTCGACAGATTAGGGGTTAATAAGTGTAGGTAAGGTGGCGGCGACATTGGGGGGGGCAGATTAGGGGTTAATAAATTTAATATAGGGGTCGGCGATGTTAGAAGCAGCAGATTAGGGGTTCATAGGGATAATGTAGGTTGCGGCGGTGTACGGAGCGGCAGATTAGGGGTTAATAATATACAGCAGGTGTCAGCGATAGCAGGGGCGGCAGATTAGGGGTTAATAAGTGTAAGGTTAGGGGTGTTTAGACTCAGGGTTCATGTTAGGGTGTTAGGTGCAGACTTAGAGAGTGTTTCCCCATAGGAAACAATGGGGCTGCGTTAGGAGTTGAACGCTGCTTTTTTGCAGGTGTTAGGTTTTTTTTCAGCCCAAACTGCCCCATTGTTTCCTATGGGGATATGATGCACGAGCACGTTTTTCCAGCTTACCGCTACCGTAAGCAACGCTGGTATTGAGGGTTGAAGTGGAGCTAAATTAGGCTCAACGCTCCCTTTTCTGAGCCTAACGCAGCCCCTCAGACAACTCTAAATACCAGCGTTGTCTTAAGGGTGCGCTGGAAAAAAAGCAGCGTTAGCTACGCGGGTCTTTACCGACAAAACTCTAAATCTAGCCGTTAGTTTATTTGTTAGTTAAAAATTAATTTATTTTATTTATGTTTTAATTTAATTTAAGATAGGGAAATTGTAATTTTAATATAAAGTTAGGGTGTAGTTAGGTTTAGGGGTTAATAGTTTATTTCAGTATATTTTGTTGTGGGGGCTTTCGGTTTAGGGATTAATAGTTTATTTAAGTATATTTCATTGTGGGGGACTTGCGGTTTAGGGGTTAATAGGTTTATTATGTGTAGCGGACTGCAGATTAGGGGTTAATAATATTTAAATAGTGTTTGCAACCCCTAACACCGCCGACCCATATATTATATTTATTAACCCCTAATCTGCCCCCCCAACGTCGCCGCTACCTTACCTACACTTATTAACCCCTAATCTGCCGACCGGACCTCGTCGCTACTCGAATAAATGTAGTAACCCATAAAGCTAAGTCTAACCCTAACCCTAACACCCCCCTAAATTAAATATAATTTTAATCTAACGAAATAAATTAAATATTATTAACTAAAGTATTCCTATTTAAAGCTAAATACTTACCTGTAAAATAAACCCTAATATAGCTACAATATAACGAATAATTATATTGTAGCTATTTTAGGATTAATATTTATTTTACAGGCAACTTTGTATTTATTTTAACCAGGTACAATAGCTATTAAATAGTTATTAACTATTTAATAGCTACCTAGTTAAAATAATTACAAAATTACCTGTAAAATAAATCCTAACCTAAGTTACAATTAAACCTAACACTACACTATCAATAAATAAATTACATACAAATACCTACAAATAAATACAATTAAATAAACTAACTAAAGTACAAAAAATAAAAAAAGAACTAAGTTACAAAAAATAAAAAATAATTTACAAACATTAGAAAATTACAACAATTTTAAGCTAATTACACCTACTCTAAGCCCCCTAATAAAATAACAAAGCCCCCCAAAATAAAAAAATGCCCTACCCTATTCTAAAATTAAAATTGAAAAGCTCTTTTACCTTACCAGCCCTTAAAAGGGCCTTTTGCGGGGCATGCCCCAAAGAATTCTGCTCTTTTGCCTGTAAAAAAAAAATACAATACCCCCCCCCCAACATTACAACCCAACAAAATTGTATGTAATTTATTTATTGATAGTGTAGTGTTAGGTTTAATTGTAACTTAGGTTAGGATTTATTTTACAGGTAATTTTGTAATTATTTTAACTAGTTAGCTATTAAATAGTTATTAACTATTTAATAGCTATTGTACCTGGTTAAAATAAATACAAAGTTGCCTGTAAAATAAAAATTAATAATTAATTATATAAAGTATTCCTATTTAAAGCTAAATACTTACCTGTAAAATAAACCCTAATATAGCTACAATATAACAAATAATTATATTGTAGCTATTTTAGGATTTATATTTATTTTACAGGCAACTTTGTATTTATTTTAACTAGGTACAATAGCTATTAAATAGTTATTAACTATTTAATAGCTACCTAGTTAAAATAATTACCAAATTACCTGTAAAATAAATCATAACCTAAGTTACAATTAAACCTAACACTACACTATCAATAAATAAATTAAATAAATTAACTACAAGTACCTACAATTAAATACAATTAAATAAACTAAACTAAATTACAAAAACAAACAAACACTAAATTACAAAAAATAAAAAAAGATTACAAGAATATTAGGCTAATTACACCTACTCTAAGCCCCCTTAACCAGCTCTTTTACCAGCCCTTAAAAGGGCTTTTTGCGGGGCATGCCCAAAAGTAATCAGCTCTTTTGCCTGTAAAAAAACCCACAATACCACCCCCCCAACATTACAACCCACCACCCACATACCCCTACTCTAACCCAAACCCCCCTTAAATAAACCTAACACTACCCCCCTGAAGATCTCCCTACCTTGAGTCGCTATCACCCAGCCGGGCACCGATGGACCAAAAGAGGACATCCGGAGCGGCAGAAGTCTTCATCCTATCCGGGCAGAAGAGGACATCCGGACCGGCAGACATCTTCATCCAAGCGGCATCTTCTATCTTCATCCATCCGACAAGGAGCGGCTCCATCTTCAAGACCTCCGGCGCGGAACAACCTCCTTCCCCGACGACTACCCGACAAATGAAGATTCCTTTAAGTGACATCATCCAAGATGGCGTCCCTCGAATTCCAATTGGCTGATAGGATTCTATCAGCCAATCGGAATTAAGGTAGGAAAAATCTGATTGGCTGATTGAATCAGCCAATCAGATTCAAGTTCAATCGGATTGGTTGATCCAGTCAGCCAATCAGATTGATCTTGCATTCTATTGGCTGATCGGCTAGAAGAAGATGGCTCCGCTCCGCTCCGGATGGATGAAGATAGAAGATGCGGCTTGGATGAAGATGTCTGCCGGTCCAGATGTCCTCTTCTGCCTGGATAGGATGAAGACTTCTGCCGCTCCGGATGTCCTCTTTTGGTCCATCGGTGCCCAGCTGGGTGAACACGACTCAAGGTAGGGAGATCTTCAGGGGGGTAGTGTTAGGTTTATTTAAGGGGGGTTTGGGTTAGAGTAGGGGTATGTGGGTGGTGGTTTGTAATGTTGGGGGGTGGTATTGTGTTTTTTTTTTACAGGCAAAAGAGCTGATTACTTTGGGGCATGCCCTGCAAAAAGCCCTTTTAAGGGCTGGTAAAAGAGCTGGTTACTTTTTAATTTAGAATAGGGTAGGGACCTTTATTATTTTGGGGGGCTTTTTTATTTTATTAGGGGGCTTAGAGTAGGTGTTATTAGCCTAATATTCTTGTAATCTTTTTTTATTTTTTGTAATTTAGTGTTTTTTTTTGTAATTTAGTTTAGTTAATTTAATTGTATTTAATTGTAGGTACTTGTAGTTAATTTATTTAATTTATTTATTGATAGTGTAGTGTTAGGTTTAATTGTAACTTAGGTTAGGATTTATTTTACAGGTAATTTGGTAATTATTTTAACTAGGTAGCTATTAAATAGTTAATAACTATTTAATAGCTATTGTACCTAGTTAAAATAAATACAAAGTTGCCTGTAAAATAAATATAAATCCTAAAATAGCTACAATATAATTATTCGTTATATTGTAGCTATATTAGGGTTTATTTTACAGGTAAGTATTTAGCTTTAAATAGGAATACTTTAGTTAATAATATTTAATTTATTTTGTTAGATTAAAATTATATTTAATTTAGGGGGGTGTTAGGGTTAGGGTTAGACTTAGCTTTAGGGGTTAATACATTTATTATAGTAGCGGCGAGGTCCGGTCGGCAGATTAGGGGTTAATAAGTGTAGGTAGGTAGCGGCGACGTTGGGGGGGGCAGATTAGGGGTTAATAAATATTATGTAGGTGTCGGCGATGTTAGGGGCAGCAGATTAGGGGTTCATAGGGATAATGTAGGTGGCGGCGGTGTGCGGTCGGCAGATTAGGGGTTAAATTGTTTTATTATAGTGGTGGCGATGTGGGGGGACCTCATTTTAGGGGTACATAGGTAGTTTATGGGTGTTAGTGTACTTTAGAGCACAGTAGTTAAGAGCTTTATAAACCGGCGTTAGCCCATAAAGCTCTTAACTACTGACTTTTTTCTGCGGCTGGAGTCTTGTCGGTAGAGGGTCTACTGCTCACTTCAGCCAAGACTCTAAATACCGGCGTTAGGAAGATCCCATTGAAAAGATTGGATACGCAATTGGCGTAAGGGGATCTGCGGTATGGAAAAGTCGCGGCTTGAAAGTGAGCGTTAGACCCTTACCTACACGACTCTAAATACCAGCGGGCTGCCAAAAGCAGCGTTAGGACCCCTTAACGCTGCTTTTGACGGCTACCGCAGAACTCTAAATCTAGGCGTTAGGTAGGCATCTTCTAATATACAAATAGGAGAGCATCATAATTTCAAATACTATATCTGTGGTACTCCTCTGTTGTTCAGAAGATGTTATCAAATTTGCATTGTTCTCTTGTTATTCTTTATTGAAAAGATATCTAAATAGGCAGTGCCATGAGATGCAGGACATATGCAGGACACAGCAAAGATGGTACAAGTCTATTTTATTGTAGAGCATGGAGCTATACATCTGGTAGCATTGATCTCACTAAGTAACTGCGACACAGACAAATGGACCTAAGCCCCGCCCCCAATCTGATGACGTCACTTCCCACTCTCATCACATCTTCCCCCTTTTCAAAGGACAAAGCATACATTTTTTTTTCATTTGAATATAACAAATAACAAGTTACAGAAAATATAAACATGAATTACATCCTGACTTGAACATCGGGGTAGACTACCCTAGTGCACAGTGACCATGGGATTATTCTGCCCATACTTCCGGTCACTGTTCTGACTAAAGTTAATCCTGATATCGGGCCGGAATTTTCACCACTCTTCTGCTTGATGTAACTCTACATGAACTGTTCTCTGATACAGAAGAAGGTGATTGAGAGTCTGCTGGAGGCAAAGACGTATCCCCGCTGTGATCTTGCTGAGGGGAAGGCACCCCTTTTAAAACAGGGGATCCCACTGGCGGTGGAACTGAGGCATCCAGTTCCAAACTCTTAGGTACAGGCTGAAGATGTTTTCGATTACGGCATGTAACTGTCCCTCCATCAGTAAGGACTACATAAGACCTTGGTTCTGGAGAGCGTCCAATTACCGTAGCAGGCGTCTTCCATTTCATCTCATCATCCAGTTTAATTCTGACACTTTGCCCTGCATTCAGCTCCTGCAAGGGCCTCACAGAATGTCTCCTGTCATAGAAGAATCGATAGCCCCTTTTTGCCTCATCATCCCTCCTAAGGACTTCATCCCGAGGAATAGATCTGGTTGGCTGGAAGACAACCACAGAGGGTAAGGTGGTGCGAATCTGGTGTCCTAGCATCAGCAGTGCCGGGCTAAACCCCGTGGCTTGAATGGAAGTCACCCTATAGGACAAGAGGGCAATTACGGCTAAGATTGCTTCAAAATTAACTTTGTTGTTTGAACTGCCCTTTCAGCCATTCCGTTGGCCTGCGGGTAATGTGGACTTGACGTGGAATGTGCAAAATCATATTCTCTGCTGAAAGAACTGAACTCTGTGGAAGTGAACTGCATTCCGTTATCACTCGCCACCTCCAATGGTATGCCCCACCGGGTGAACAGGCTCTTGAGACGAGTGATAACGGATTGACTTGTGATTTCATTCAAAGGTGCAATTTCCAAATACCTAGAATAGTAGTCGATCACGACTAAGAACTTTTTTTGCGTGCAGTTCACACAAATTTTCTGCCACGGGCCTGCAGGCAGCGGATTAGAAATCAAGGGCTCCCTTCTCTGAGTAGGCCGGCGTTCCCGGCAAAAGGCACATTTAGACACATGGCTTGCAATGTCGGAACTGATCCCAGGCCACCAGACTGCCGTAGCTGTCCTTTCTCTGCACTTTGTAATGCCTAAGTGGCCATCATGAATCTTGTTTAACATCTCCTGCCTCATGCTGACAGGAATAACAATGCGGTCCTGGAACAGCACCAACCCATCCAGCTCCGTGAGCTGCGACCTCTCTGACTGGTAAGAACTTAAAGACATCCAGGCTGCCCGACTCTCGGGCCAACCTTCTTTTTTGTACTTTATAACTTCTTGAAGGTCTGTATCTAAATATGTCTCTTTCTTTATTTGTTCTAGCTTCCCTGAAGAGATGGACTTGGAGGTCAGAACTGAATCTACATACACTTTCACATCCGATTCCATTGAAGACTCTTCAGCAGCAGCCAGCGGGAGCCTAGACAGTGTATCCTCCACAACCAGTTGTTTCCCCGGCACATGCACTGCCTGAACATTGAACCTGAGCAGCCTCATTAGAAGTCTCTGGCATCTTAGGGATGTTTTGTCAATATCATAGGAGTTGATTAGAGGGACTAGCGGTTTATGGTCAGTCTCCAGACTAAATTTATCTAAACCCACTAGGTAACGCTGAAAGCACTCACAGGTCCAAACTGCCGCCAGGCACTCTTTCTCAATTTGGGCGTATTTTGACTCAGTGTACGGGAACAGTAGGCGATGGGCTGTAGTTTGTTCTCATTCAACTGCAGGAGGGCGGCCCCTAACCCATAACTGCTCGCATCAGCACTAACCACAGTCATTTTGGAAGGGTTGTAGAACCCCAACACTGGGGCAGTCCCCAGCAGGGACTTGACCTGCATAAAAGATTCTTCCTGTGAAGGTCCCCAGACCCAGGCAACATCTTTCTTTAGCAACTCTGTGATAGGGTGTAGTATAGTGGATAAATCTGGGAGGAACCTGCCTACATAATTTACAAGGCCCAATATTTGTTTCAGCTCATGTACATCAGAAGGATTTTTCATCTGTTCAATAGCACAAATTTTCTCGGGGTCTGGCATATGCCCAAAGTAACATAACTCAGCTTTCCTAAAATGGCATTTCTCTTTATTTAACTTCAGCCTGGACTCTCTAATAGTCTGCAGCACGCAGCTCAGTCGCTGATCATGTTCCTCCAATGTAGACCCATACACTAAAATGTCATCCATGATGACTGCCGTGCCCATGTGGTCTCTTAGGAGAGAACTCATTTCTCTTTGAAAGCTTCAGGAGCAGAGGATATCCCGAAGGGGAGTCTGCAGAAGCAAAACCGACCTACCGGTGTGATGAAGGTAGTCAGTTTGCGGCACTTTGGATCTAGAGGTATCTGCCAGAAGCCGCTAGAAGCATCCAATGTAGAGAAGAACTTCGCCCCAGCCAATTTCGGAGCTATGTCTTCAAGTGTCGGCAGCACATATCTTTCTCTCTTCACCTTCCTCATTCAGCCTTTTCAAGTCTACGTAGATGCATACTTTCCCGTTTTTCTTCGCAACAGGCACAATGGGGGCACACCAGTCAGTTGCTTCAACAACCTCTTCAATAACCCCCATATTCTTCATACGCAGAAGCTCCTTCTCCACTTGAGGCATGAGCGGGAACAGAATTCTACGGGGAGTGGTAATGCTGTATGGGACTGCGTCACCTTTAAGTGATATGCGGACTGGGTTGCAATTCAGTAGGCCCAATTCACCAAACATATCTTCTGAGATTTCATTCACTCTGGCTACTAGGCCCAAACCACAGGCTGCTTTTCTGCTCAATAAATTGTTAACAAACTGAACTCTAATCACATGCACCCACATGGTGAATTTCCTTTGCTTGTACTCGCAGCTGGCAATCAATGCGGCTACCAGGACTATGAACTTTTGTTGTAAATTTTGCCAGCTGGGGCTGTCGAGGCAGTTTTATGAATGCTGCAAGGGACATTACAGTGATGTCTGCTCCTGTGTCAATCTTAAAGGCAACTTTGGCTCCCATTACAGTAAGAGTAACCCTCCAATCATCTTCTAAACCCGGCCGTTCAACAATAGACCCCACAAAGGACACTTCTTGACCCTCCTGGTCACTATCCACCTGCATCTCCTTAATATATTCAGTCTTACACATCACTTCAAAATGGCCCATCCTGTTACATTATCCACATCTTTTGTCTTTAGCAGGGCATATGACACTCTGATCATGGGCACAGTTGCACCGTGTGCATCAGGCATGCTGCGCCCATCCACTTCTAGGCCTATCTGTTGTCTTAGGTATACTGCTCACACTGTGCCTTTCACTAGCAGCTCTCCTGAACTGCTGCACTTCATCCACAATACTCTCAGACCTTAGATCAGCACTTTGCTTTTTCACCAGTTCACTCTGGCGGGCCATCCTAATAGCCCCATCTAATGTTAAATCAGACTCTTACTGTAGCTTCAGTGAGACCTCAGCATCTGTAATTCCAATGACTATTCTGTCTCTGATTTGCTCTTCTTTAGCAACACCAAACTCACAGAATTCAGCTAGTTCATACAGGCTGCGCACAAATGACTCCACAGATTCTCCCACACGCTGAGCACGTTTGTGAAGCCCTCTCATGAATCACATTTCTTTTGGGCACAAAGTGAGCACTGAGTTTGTTTATAACTATTTCAAAGTCAAACTCTTCCCCTTCTTGGAAAGTAAAGGCATTGAACACAGGCTCCACATCTTTCCCCATAGAGTATAAAAGAGAATTAACTTGTACTTCACCACTCTCCTTGTCCAGCTTGGAAGCAATCCTGAAGCGCTGAAACCGCTGACGCCATGTGGGCCAAGCTGCAGGCTGAGAGAAATCAGAAGGCTCAGGTGGGGTAAACTTTGACATCGTCATCGATCAGGAAACAGAAGCGCAGGCAAGAACTTCTGACACCATGTCATGAGATGCAGGACACAGCATAGAAGGTACAATGCTATTTTATTGTAGAGCATGGCAATATACATCTGGTAGCATTAATCTCACTAACTAACTGTGACACAGACAAACGGACCTAAGCCCCGCCCCCAATCTGGTGACGTCACTTCCCACTCTCATCACAGGCAGCGTGCACGTTTGGAGCACTACATGACAGAAAAATAGTGCTGCCATATAATGCTCTCACTAATGTATAACATTGTAGCAAAACTGCTGCCATATACTGCTGCACACACTCCTGAACTTACCTTTCTGCTTTTCAACAAAGGACAAAAAAACTAAGAAAATTTGATAATATATAAGTAAATTGGAAAGTTATTTAAAATTGTATGTTTTGTCTGAATCATGAAAGAAAAAAATTGGATTTTATGTCCCTTTAATATTTACCAGACTGGAATCAATATTGTTCCTAAACTAGAGAACTTGTCCACCTGCCTTTGTAGAGAATGAGCAGTAGATCCTATGGGGGGTAGTTATCACGCCGTCAACTTTTCTGACTTCGCCGGCCCAATACGCCCACCTAAGCTCGCCTACCTTCGCCGCCGCGGACCTGAAAAAATACGCCTAAGTTATCAAAAAAAGCTGTCAAAAAGCCGCGGGGCGATGAGCAGCGGACTGTGAGAGTTATCACTCATCCGATCTCGCTGCTCTTCGGCTGTTTGACAGCTTTCTTGCTAGCCTGTCACTAAGCACTCACACTAAACTGCACTGTTCTACCCCCTATACCGGCGCCCCCGGAGCCCCCCGCAACTAAATAAAGTTACTAACCCCTAAACCGCCGCTCCTGGACCCTGCCGCAAGTCTTATAAATGTATAAGTGCCGAGCGCACCTGCTAGTTTTTTGATAACTAGCAAAAGTAGTGAGATTGTGCCGCACTTGTGTGCGGAACATCTGGAGTGACGTAAGAATCTATCTGTGTCGGACGGAGTCCGGCGGATCGAAGTTTACGTCACAAAATTCTACTTTTGCCGGTCTTTAGCCTTTGATAACTAAGGCGAATCAGCCTCGCCACAAATACGCTGCGGAATTCCAGCGTATTTGAGGGTGACGGCTTGATAACTACCCCCCTATATGTTCATACTATTGCTCAAAGAGTTCTGATTAATACATTAAGCTTATAGTCTTTATATATTAAGTACAATTGTCTTTATTGCCGCCTTTTTTGAAGCTTTTTTGAGCTTACAATTGTGAATACTATGGGCTCCATTTATCAAAGGCCAGATGGATGAGGTTCGCAGTCTTAAACCTCGTCTGCCCAGCCTCGCGGCAAGTGGGCAGCAATATGCTGCCCGCAGTTAACATTGCACAATTCGCTGATTGTGCAATGCCGCCCCCTGCTTGTTCATGACCAATCGCACACAAGAGAGGCTGTCAATCATCTTTATCCAATCCGATCGATATGATTGCTATCCGCCACCTAAAGTGTCGTAGATAGGGTAAGTAGCAGCTGCCTTATGACCTCTGCTACAGCGTTTTAAGCTTGCTCTATTAGAGATGTGCAGCCAAGAAATTTTCTTTTCGGATGAAATTTTCATTCCAAATATTCAGGGAAATTTGTTTCCCCGAATATTTGGTGGCTGCACTATTTGGTATTTGTTTATTTTAAAACGAAACAAAAATTGAATTTAAGTTAAACATTTACTTTTGTTTTCGTTAAAACAAATGTAAATGTTTTAAAGCTACAGGTGAAAAGTTCACCTGTAGCTACAATAATAGAGAGTGCGCTAAAGTAAGTATTAACCCCTTAAAAAAATAAAGGAAACAAGTGAATACTGATGATTTTCATCAGTATTTTTTTGTTTTCTTTAATTGTGTTTAGTGCATTTATTCGTTAAACGAAAACAAAAATCAGATTTTTGTCATGAATGTCTATTCGTGACGAAACAAATGCACATCTCTATCGTTGCTTGTTAAAATAATCCCTAGGTTTAAAATATTGTTATAAACATTGTTGCAAAAATCACTGCTAAATAAATGCTGAAGCCATGGCCTAGGCCTACCTAAGTATGATTTCATAAAACATAGCCAGGTTTGAACAAATGATAGCAAGAGAAATTTGAAAGAAAAATAAATTCAATTTTTTTTTTTTTCAGGTGTATGTTTTAAAAGTTTTAACATTTTAACATTCACGTTCCTGGATCTGCCTGGATCTATGGGTAACTAAAAAACACAGACACATACTGATTTTATTAACTTAAAGCTACATTGTGCTTCTTACTTAAACTTAATCCACCAATGAGCATAAACAGGAAGTCATTCTAAGCCAGTAATTTTTAGAAGGAAGTGCCTTACCCAGTGAGGTCTACTAGGAAGTGCAAATCTAATGCAGCTGTATTATTTTAAGGTTAAATAAAAAAAATATTTCAAATTTTTTCATGCAAAAGAAAAACTTTTTGAACAGTCTCTGTTTAATTACATTCAGACTGTTTCATGCATAGAAACATACATGATTGCTGTAGTATCAGTTAACATATACAGCAAGATACATTGCTATTACTTGTCAAAGCAATAGTTTTTCTTGGTCCTAGAGTGTGTTGGCCAAGTAGTACAAGACTAGGTGGCTGCTAAGGGTCACTTTAACCCTTTGAGTGCTAAGTACTTTCCCACCTGGGTGCTAAGCTGGATTTGAGGGTTTTTTATTTTTTTAAATATATATTTTTTATACCGGTGGAAATGTTAAGTGATTACCTTTCCAACAGTGGGTAATTTCCCTATACTGTCTATTGTATTTTTCAAATAAAGTTGCACGGTGACATCATCACCTCATTGTGCGTGAGGTCACCACGCGAAACACGAAGCCCCAGCAATGCCTGTCACTATGCAGGCCAGATCGCCGGGGTAGGAGTGGGTGGGAGAACCCTGATCTCCCTCAAGGTGGGAGAGTGCTAGCGACGGCTATGAGCCGTCGTTAGCACCTGACTGAGGCAATTTGTGACCCTCAAGGGGTTAAGAAGTAGACAAAAAAGACAAAGTATACCATACGGATAAGCACTCCCCTCTGTTTAGAAACACTGCCTTCTAACAGTCTCTCCCAAAGGCTGCTAAATCGATATAGGTTGTAGAAGGAGGCGCTGATTCGTAGGGGATTCCAAAAGATTACACTTTGTGTATTCCATGATTCCTCCAAAAGGGCTATGTCTGTTGGGAAATATCACATTGGTGTAGTGTTTCCAAACTCCTTGTAAACATTTGTAAAATACTCACAGAATAGTATTAGATAAACAACTCCACAAACGGTCAGGAAAATAGATACAAGCTTCTTTGAGAATTAAAGGTAGCTTTATTGAGCTCAACGCATTTCAACGATTATACCGTCTTTCTCAAGAGCAGTTAAAATATAGTATGGCTTACAGAAAGTCATATACAATACCGCATCGCAGGCGGCTTTAAATACACAAGCATGAACGCTATCTGATACCTCATTGGATGAGGTCAGATTTACACTTGATATCATAACATAACATTTAAAAAAAAAAAACTTTATATACAAGAATATTTCTTAATCTAACAATTGAACTAAAGCTTAGCTGACATATGTATAAGATTGTGTACAATTTATCCAAGTTAGAACGTAAAATTCATACCTAAACAATTAATTTATCAACAGCCAATAAAAACATGTTATTCTTTAAAAAATAGTATTGACCAATCCCAGACCATTCTGTTGTTCAGTTCCCTTTCAATTTGTTTTGTGTGCAGAAGTTCCCAAACAGGTCCGTTTTTGTTTGTCTCGGTCACGTGCTGTTATGTGTCCAATGAGAAGTGATAGTCCAATTTTTATGCTATCAGTTCTTTAGAAAGTGGGAAACTAAATGAGCTATAGTGGCGATCAGACACAAGAGAAGGAAATATATGTCTGTTATACTGCTTATTATAAACAACATATAAATCTAAAATTACACACATTTGTAAATACCGCAGAAAACTGCCTTTAGGAAATAGGCAACTGAGTGCCAAAGTAGATTATAGTGGTAAACGGACATAAGTAGTTTATATTTAAACATCAATAAAATAATATGTAGAATATTTTGTGAAAGGCCATTTTAAAATTTTGATGATAGACATTAGAGTATAATGAGAAATTTTATAACAGATAATAAAATTACAAAAACATTATGAAAAAAATTAGTATCTAAACCAAAAAATTATAAACTTTGTTGGTGAAGAAACACATTTATGCTGATGCAAAGAATTTTTGTTGTTTAGTAATAGCAATAAGTTCATGCAAATATATATACACTGTCAAATATGGGATTTATCTTATCTTATCTCGAGCTCGCACCTGTTTTGTATATCACTATAATGCTAACCAATAAACATGCAGTTATAAGCATATATACAAGGCATACATAATAACATTTGATAGTAGATTAATCTAGATAAATGCAGCAATTTTTGTATCTTTATTTAGACCCAATTGTACATAGTTCTTTAATGTATGAATCCATTTGAGTTCTCTTTGGTCTAACTCTTTGGCCATATCACCCCTCTCTGTTGTACTTTAACTCTCTCTATTCCTAGCCACAGAAAGGTTTCTTTTCTGAAAAGTTGATAATTGTTACAGTGTGTTGGTATTCCATGATCATCATGTGCTTTATCTATTTTATTGAGATGTTCTAATATTCTTGTATTTAAAAAATCTTGATGTTTGCCCTAAGTACTGACTTTTGCACTCACATTGCAACAAATATAGTATATCCCATTTTTGTTTTGGTATAATTACATCCTTTGCACCTACCACATGTATAGAATCCTGTTAAATCACTAATTTGTATAGGCTTTTTTGGGGCCATCCAATAATGAAAAGAGTGCTGTTTATAGTAAAAAGTCCTTCTTTATTATAACATGATAAAAACTTGGTAGCTCACGTGCAGTAACAAGTGTGATAAAACATGTAATGTCACAAACAGGCCAGTCTGATGCGTTTCGGCTGATGTGCCTTATTCATAGACTCAATTTGTTAATTTCACCTGTGGAGCTTTATACGCTCCCTCACAATCTGATTGGATACCTGTATATGTGAACTCTCCTCCCCTGTTGCCGTACATTAAGAGTATATGACCCACAACCTATTATCCTAATAACCGTGTGTTAACAGATCACTGCAAACATACGCCTAGATTTAGAGTTCTGCGTTAGCCGTCAAAACCAGCGTTAGGGGGTCCTAACGATGGTTTTGGCCGCCCGCTGGTATTTAGAGTAAGTCAGGTAAGGGTCTAACGCTCACTTTCCAGCCGCGACTTTTCCATACCGCAGATCCCCTTACGCCATTTGCGTATCCTATCTTTTCAATGGGATCTTTCTAACGCCGGTATTTAGAATCTTGGCTGAAGTGAGCTTTAGAAATATAACGACAAGACTCCAGCCGCAGAAAAAAGTCAGGAGTTAAGAGCTTTCTGGGCTAACGCCGGTTCATAAAGCTCTTAACTACTGTGCTCTAAAGTACACTAACACCCATAAACTACCTATGTACCCCTAAACCGAGGCCCCCCCACATCGCCGCCACTCTATTAAATTTTTTTAACCCCTAATCTGCCGACCGCACACTGCCGCAACCTACATTATCCCTATGTACCCCTAATATGCTGCCCCTAACATCGCCGACCCCTACATAATATTTATTACCCCCTAATCTGCCCCCCAACATCGCCGCTACCTAACTACAATTATTAACCCCTAATCTGCCGACCGGACCTCACCGCTACTCTAATAAATGTATTAACCCCTAAAGCTAAGTCTAACCCTAACCCTAACACCCCCCTAAGTTAAATATAATTTAAATCTAACGAAATAAAATAAATCTTATTAAATAAATTATTCCTATTTAAATCTAAATACTTACCTGTAAAATAAACCCTAATATAGCTACAATATAACTAATAATTATATTGTAGCTATTTTAGGATTAATATTTATTTTACAGGCAACTTTGTATTTATTTTAACCAGGTACAATAGCTATTAAATAGTTAATAACTATTTAATAGCTACCTAGTTAAAATAAGTACAAAATTACCTGTAAAATAAATCCTAACCTAAGTTACAATTAAACCTAACACTACACTATCAATAAATTAATTAAATAAACTATCTACAATTATCTACAATTAAATCAACTAAACTAAATTACAAAAAAAAACAAACACTAAATTACAAAAAATAAAAAAAAGATTACAAGAATTTTAAACTAATTACACCTACTCTAAGCCCCCTAAAAAAATAACAAAGCCCCCCAAAATAAAAAAAATGCCCTACTCTATTCTAAAATAAAAATTGCAAAGCTCTTTTACCTTACCAGCCCTTAAAAGGGCCTTTTGCGGGGCATGCCCCAAAGAAAACAGCTCTTTCGCATTTAAATAAACATACAATACCCCCCTCCCAACATTACAACACACCACCCACATACCCCTAATCTAACCCAAACCCCCCTTAAAAAACCTAACACTAAGCCCCTGAAGATCTTCCTACCTTGTCTTCACCACGCCGGGTATCACCGATCCGTCCAGAAGAGGGTCCGAAGTCTTCCTCCTATCCGGCAAGAAGAGGTCCAGAATCAGCCAATCAGATTGAGCTTGCATTCTATTGGCTGATCGGAATAGCCAATAGAATGCGAGCTCAATCTGATTGGCTGATTGGATCAGCCAATCGGATTGATCTTCAATCAGATTGGCTGATTGAATCAGCCAATCAGATTTTTCCTACCTTAATTCCGATTGGCTGATAGAATCCTATCAGCCAATCGGATTTCGAGGGACGCCATCTTGGATGACGTCATTTAAAGGAACCTTCATTCGGATTTAGGACGTCGTTGGAAGAGGATGGATCCGCGTCGGCTGCTTCAAGATGGTCCCGCTCCGCGCCGGATGGAAGAAGATAGAAGATGCCGCTTGGATGAAGATGTTTGCCGGTCCGGATCTCGTCTTCTTGCCGAATAGGATGAAGACTTCGGAGCCTCTTCTGGACCTCTTCTTGCCGGATAGGAGGAAGACGTGGTATGAAGATCTTCAGGGGCTTAGTGTTAGTTTTTTTAAGGGGGGTTTGGGTTAGATTAGGGGTATGTGGATGGTGGGTTGTAATGTTGGGGGGGGTATTGTATGTTTATTTAAATGCAAAAGAGCTGTTTTCTTTGGGGCATGCCCCGCAAAAGGCCTTTTAAGGGCTGGTAAGGTAAAAGAGCTTTACAATTTTTATTTTAAAATAGGGTAGGGCATTTTTTTATTTTGGGGGTCTTTGTTATTTTTTTAGGGGGCTTAGAGTAGGTGTAATTAGTTTAAAATTCTTGTAATCTTTTTTAATTTTTTGTAATTTAGTGTTTTTTTTTGTAATTTAGTTTAGTTGATATAATTGTAGATAATTGTAGATAGTTTATTTAATTAATTTATTGATAGTGTAGTGTTAGGTTTAATTGTAACTTAGGTTAGGATTTATTTTACAGGTAATTTTGTACTTATTTTAACTAGGTAGCTATTAAATAGTTATTAACTATTTAATAGCTATTGTACCTGGTTAAAAGAAATACAAAGTTGCCTGTAAAATAAATATTAATCCTAAAATAGCTACAATATAATTATTAGTTATATTGTAGCTATATTAGGGTTTATTTTACAGGTAAGTATTTAGCTTTAAATAGGATTAATTTATTTAATAAGAATTATTTTATTTTGTTAGAATAAAATTATATTTAACTTAGGGGGGGTGTTAGGGTTAGGGTTAGACTTAGCTTTAGGGGTTAATACATTTATTAGAGTAGCGGTGAGGTCCGGTCGGCAGATTAGGGGTTAATAATTGTAGGTAGGTGGCGGCGACATTGGGTGCAGCAGATTAGGGGTTAATAAATATAATATAGGGGTCGGCGGTGTTAGAGGCAGCAGATTAGGGGTACATAGGGATAACGTAGGTTGCGGGGTGTGCGGAGCGGCAGATTAGGGGTTAAAAATAATATGCAGGGGTCAGCGATAGCGGGGGCGGCAGATTTGGGTTTAATAAGTGTAAGGTTAGGGGTGTTTAGACTCGGGGTACATGTTAGGGTGTTAGTTGCAGACTTAGGAAGCCTTTCCCCATAGGAAACAATGGGGCTGCGTTAGGAGCTGAACGCTGCTTTTTTGCAGGTGTTAGGTTTTTTCCAGCTCAAACTGCCCCATTGTTTCCTATGGGGGAATCGTGCACTAGCACGTTTTTGAAGCTGGCCACAGTGGCGGTAAATCTGCCTCTACGCTCCCTTTTTGGAGCCTAACGCAGCCCTTCTGAGAACTCTCAATACCAGCGTTGTTTAAAAGGTGCGGGGGGGGGAAAGCACGCGTAGCTAACGCACCCCTTTGGCCGCAGAACTCTAAATCGAGGCGTTTGACTTTAAACAAACTTCCTTCATAACTTGAAATATTATTAAGTCGTTCAATTGCCAATGAACACCATTATTCAAGTATAATGTCTTTTATTCTGAGTTTACATTGGTGGCGGAATTGACCTGACAAAACAGGTTCTAACTATATGTGTATATCGCCATCTGTGAAACAAACTCATCATGCATTAACATTCTATCCGCACTATTTGCAATTCAAAAACTTGTTGCTATACTGTGCTTCCTTTGTTGAAATGGCTATTAGAGCCTACTTAATGGGCGCCATGTACTAAGGCGTCAATTTTTTCGCACAGACCGTATCGAAATAACCCGCCGGCATTCGCACCATGCGGATGGCACTTCGTTACATGAATGTACTAAAAACCAAGCCGTCAAATTTCGCGTCTATTGTGTGTCGAAGACAATCGGATTATTGATAACTTTGAAGCTTCGTTCGGCGTGAAAGAGCAAAGTTAAGAAGCAGTCTGCGACCTGATTGGTTTAGTTCTTTACCCACGTGACGATCTAGGTGTCATAATCACCAGACAAGCGGCAACGTCTGGCTGCTGACATGTATAAGAATGTGCATTTTCCCAGAAATCTTAGAATATTGTTTATTTACTTTTCGGTATTCACTTTGACAAGATGGCTTGCTCCGGAGATTCTGCTACTTCTAAGAAGACTCGCAACCCTAACTTCTCGCATCAACAGAATGTTGTACTTGTTGATCTAGTACTCGAATATTATGACAATATTTATGGTAGTCGAGTCAAGCAAACCCCAGGCGCTCGTAAGAAGATTATTTGGGAGAAAATTAGTGACGCAGTGAGTGCTCAAGGACCCACTAAAAATCGGAAAAGAAACATGTGTAAAAGTGTCTCCATCTTCATTCACTGATCCAAAAACCAATAATGCTACAATAGTAGTCTAGTCCTTTCACTTAAGTACTTCTACCTGGCATCAGGTTGAGACGCCCTATAGTTTTCTATTGTATTCGCTACCTAAATGGTCGCGAAGCAAATCACGCGAAGTTACAGTGAAAGTTGGAGCGGGCGGATTACTTGTAACATTCATAATTTCCGATTACAGCGAATTTACGTGCGATCGAACATGTAGTAAGTGGAAAAAGGCTTCGGAACGATGAGTTGAGTAAAATTACGATCGCTGATGAAAATAGTGGTTTTTCGAGCAGATCGCAGATTGATACATACGAGAAGCAGATCGTGAGCGAATTTTGATGCGGAAATACAGACGGACGGTCACTTCGAAGCTTAGTACATGGCGCCCAATGTCTGTTCTCATTATTCCCATCGCTATCTGATGGCATTACATATAAACCCAATGTAAGAAAGCGCTCCAGTATACAACTGTCTGTAAAACTCATTGTTATCTACTATCGACACTTCGCTATTCTGTGATTACAATGGCCTGGTTAGACAGCTGTTCTAGCTGCTATTCCATGCTCAATAATAGGACAAGTCTATCTAACCTTTACTCATACATTCACTATGTGGGATTATGTTACTTTCCTTCTCTCATATATTATATGTCATTCACATTTGACAGGGGTTGCAATATAGTAGTTGACCTATCCTTTGTTGAAGTACATTCTAATCATTTTTTATATATGGTATATTACTCAATTTTTTGGGCCATCCCTTTTATCATTAAAGGTGACAAATTTTTGCTTAAGTTTATGACTTTTTTCTAAAAATTATAGTGGATTTCTTTGGGATAGTGGGACCCAAAAATTCATCATCTTTTAAGATGTGCCAATGTTTTTTTTTAATTTTTTTTTTAATTTTTTTTTAATTTTTTTTAATAGTAAAGTGCTCTGTGCTAAACGTTGTTACACATTTTGGAACATTGGTCATTTTGCTCTCTCTCTCTTTGTTTGACTAAGGAGTTTTGATCTTTCTCTGTTTCTTACATCTAATCTTTCTGACTCCAATGTGTTGTTTTTATAACCCTTCTCCAAAAATCTCTGATTTAGAATCTCTGACTGATTGTCGCAATTATCCAAATTGCTGCAATTTCTTTGAATTCTTAAAAACTGTCCCTTAGGTACTGCTTTCAGCCAATTTGGATGATGACAACTGTCATGTTTGATGTATGTATATGTATCACATTCTTTGAAGAAGGTTTTACTATGAATTACATTATCTTCAACATATAAAGTTAGATCCAGAAAATTTATTTTACAATTATTGTGTTCGGGGGTTAAAATAATGGACATGTTATTGTCATTGATATTTTCCACAAATTGGGTTAGTTTGGCTTCCCCTGCATTCCAAATACAGATCACATCATCAATGTACCTATGCCAGGACACCAGGTCCGCACCAAACTCAACATTATGCCAGATATAATTTTTTTCAAAAAAATCCATATAGATGTTGTCATAGCTTGGTGCGAACCTGGTGCCCATGGCAGTACTGTCAGGGTTTCACCCTGCTTTGTTTGCTATTTGCTGCTGGCTGCCATTTTATCCTCATCCTCATACACTTACCCACACTTGAGGCTCATCGTTCTGATGTGACCCGGGTACTTCAGAGACTATGTGAGAACGGCCTGTTTTGTAAACTCAAGAAATGTGAGTTCCATCAGACACAAGTAACCTTCCTAGGTTATGTATTCTCCGTTGCAGGGCCCTCCATGGATCCTGACAAGTTGTCTGCAGTGGCCTCGCCCAGTTGGTCTTCGGTCTATTCAACACTTTTTTGGCTTCGCCAATTACTATAGAAAGTTTATTAAAAACCTTTCTTCCTTGGTCAAGCCTATCACAGACATGACCCATAAAGAGAATGATCCACTCCATTGGTCACCTACTGCCATTAAGACCTTTGAGAGTCTTAAGACTGCCTTTGCTGCCGCTCCAGTTCTGGCTCATCCTAACCCTGTCCTGAATTTTATTTTTGAGGTTGATGTGTCTGAGACTGCAGTAGGTGCTCTCTTGTCTGAAAGTCCTACGCCTGATGGTTCCTTGCATCCATGCGGTTTCTTCTCTAAGAAATTGTCTCCAGCAGAGTGCAATTATGAAATTGGCGACAGGGAATTACTGGCCATAATTTTGGCACTCAAGGAATGGAGGCATCTTCTTGAGGGTACTAGCGTACCAGTGCTCATTCTTACTGACCACAAGAATTTAACTTATCTATCCGAAGCAAAATGTTTGTCACCCCGGCAGGCCAGATGTGCGCTATTTTTGTCTCGATTTAATTATGTTGTCTCCTACCTGCCTGGTAGTAAGAATGTTAGGGCTGATGCCCTCTCTTGATGATTTTCGCCTCTGTCCAAGGAGGAGTCTGTACCTACTCCAGTTATACATCCTGACCATATTTTGGCCACCATACATACTAATTTGACTTCTCCCTTGGGGGGAGGAGATCCTGGCTGCACAAACCAATGCACCTCCTGAGGAACCTAGTGGTAAGTGCTTTGTACCTGAGAATCTTCAAACTAAACTATTGCACACTTACCACTATTCTAAACCCGCAGGTCACCCTGGCAAGAACAAATGGATTTGGTCTGTCACTCGACAATTCTGGTGGCCAGGTCTTCGTTCTGATGTTGCTGCGTATGTTGCCTCCTGCTCAGTCTGTGCAAAGAACAAGACTACTCAACGTCTTCCTGTGGGTCTTCTTCAACCAATTGCTAATGGTGAGCGTCCTTGGACACATCTTTCCATGAACTTCATTGTTGAACTCCCTGTTTCCAATAGCAATACTGTTATCCTAATGGTGGTTGACCGTTTTTCTAAAATGTCACATTGCATTCCCTTAAAGAAGCAGCTTATCACTCAGGAGCTTGCTTCAATTTTTGCCCGGGAGGTCATCCGTTTACATGGGTTACCCAAGGAAATAGTCTCGGACTGGGGTAGCCAGTTTGTCTCCAGATTTTGGCGCTCCTTTTGTCCTCAAATTGGGATCCAGCTTTCTTTCTCCTCTGCATATCACCCTTAATCCAATGGGGCTGCAGAATCGTCCAATCAAGCACTGGAACTCTGAAACCAATCAAGCACTGGAACAGTTCCTCTGTTGCTATGTCTCAGATAACCACAATAAATGGTCATAACGGTTACCTTGGGCAGAGTTTGCATGTAATAGTGCTATTAATGCTTCCTCCCAGTTATCCCGGTTCATCACAAATTATGGGTTTCAACCATCCTTGTTGCCCGATTAATTTATGTTTCAGGGTATTCCGGCTTTGGAGGAGCATCTCCTGCAACTCTGTTCCAAATGGGTGCAGATTCAGGATTGCCTTCATTGGTCTATGCAGCGCCAAAAATTCCAGGCTGATTGTAGGCGTCTGCCCGCGCCTTCCTACCAGGTTGGTGAGAGGGTTTGGCTGTCCTCCCAAAACTTGAACCTTCATGTGCCTTCCAATAAACTGGCTCCCCGTTATGTTGGTCCTTTTTGAATACTCGGACGGGTCAATCCTGTTGCTTATGCTCTTGACCTTCCTCCTGCAATGAGCATCTCCAATGTTCTTCATGTCTCCCTCTTGAAACCATTGGTTTGTAATCGGTTTACCACTGTGTTGCCTCATCCCCATCATATCTCAGTGGATAACCATGAAGAATATGAGGTCAGCAGCATTATTGACTCTCATATGTCCAGGGGTCGCGTACAGTATTTGGTTCACTGGAGGGGTTATGTTCCAGAGGAGCGTTCATGGGTTCCCTCCTCTCATATTCATGCTCCTGCCCTCCTCCGTGCCTTTCATGCCAGTTTTCCCACGAGGGGTCGTTAAGGCGAGGGTACTGTTTTGGTTTCACCCTGCTTTGTTTGCTTTTTGCTGCTGGCTGCCATTTTACTTACTTCTCTCACTGAATCTGATGCAGAGTGTGTAACGCTGCTCTCTCATCTGGCCTCTTATGGCCAAACTGGTGAACATCATCAGTGTGAGACAGGTTGTAGTTCCAGGATTATGATGTCACACTTATTATTTAAAGGGTCTCTGTTCAGTATGCTTTTGCCCTTGTGTTGTCTCAACAAATAACAAACTCATGATTTTCATCACTCACAGAATCAACATTATTATCGGACAAACTCTGATGATTCTCCTTTTATCAACAAGGAAAAGAAAGAGAAACACAAAACATATTATGTTCAAAGAAGTCCAACCTAAAAAGAAAGATGCACAGACATGCTCACAGACACAGAGAGGAAAGGACACACTCACATTGAGAGATTTGGACACATCCAAACAGATACTCTCCACTGAGATCAGATTATCATCAGAAAAAAAGAGGCAGTACACCCAGCACAGGGGAAATAGAAGAGGAAGAGGGAAATCTTTAATTTATCAATAGTGATGTCGCGAACATAAAATTTTCCGTTCGTGAGCAGCAAACGCGAACTTCCACAAATGTTCGCGAACGGGCGAACCGCCATATACTTCAATAGGCAGGCGAATTTTAAATCCCACAGGGACTCTTTATGGCCACAATAGTGATGGAAAAGTTGTTTCAAGGTGCCTAACACCTGGACTGTGGCATGCTGGAGGGGGATCCATGGCAAAACTCCCATGGAAAATTACATAGTTGATGCAGAGTCTGGTTTTAATCCATAAAGGGCATAAATCACCTAACGTTCCTAAATTGTTTGGAATAACGTGCTTTAAAACATCAGGTATGATGTTGTATCGATCAGGTAGTGTAAGGATTACGCCCGCTTTACAGTGACAGACCAAACTCCCCGTTTAACGCACCGCAAACAACCGCAAACAGTCTATTTGCACAACCGCAAACTCCCCATTTGCACAAGGTTGGACCTGAGCTCTGCAATGACGACATTCTGGTGGTGGCAACAGCATGCATTGATTGGCGTGCTGTCTGGCTGACCCCAGGTGCCGATGCATGCTGTCTGACTGTGCCACTAGCTCCTTGCGACGACCTCCCCCTGCTTCCAACTTGTCTCCTCCTCCTCTCTGTCTCCCCATCTGAACTTTCCCCCTGTTCTTCTTCTCTTCTAGCGGGCACCCACGTGTCATCCACGGACGCATCGTCATCATCAACCGCTTCACTTGTATCTGACAACTCTGCAAAGGAAGCAGCAGTGGGTACAACATCATCATCAGCACACTGTATGTCCATGTGTGTAATGCTGCCTGATTGAGACATATCCCTGTTATCTACATCCTCTGGCAATAATGGTTGCGCATCACTCATTTCTTCCAACTGATGTGTAAATAACTCCTCTGACAGATCAAGTGAAGCGGCTGTGGTGCTAGTGTTGGTGGTGGCGGCAGGCGGGCGAGTGGTAACTTGAGAGGTGCCTGAAGCTAAGCTGGAGGAGGATGGTGCGTCAAGGTTCCGAGCGGAAGCTGTAGAAGATTGGGTGTCCTGTGTTAGCCAGTCAACTATGTCCTCAGAACTTTTCAAGTTCAGGGTACGTGGCCTCTGAACACTGGGCATTATTCTAGGGCCAAAGGGAATCACAGCACCACGAGCACGACGGCCCCTGCGGGGTGGCCTGCCTCTGCCTATCATTTTTTTTCGATTAGTGGTACTATGCGTGCAAGCTACTGTGACAACAGATATGAGTGGCACTGTGCACTGGCAGAAGTTGGCAGAGTAGATGCTGTAAGCCTGACACACACGCTTGCAGACAACTAACTGCTATTCAATCTATTACAGTCAAAATTGTTTTTTTTTTTTTAAATGCACACTACTGTTACACCAGATATGAGTTGCACTGGTGTGACACTGTGCCCTGGTAGGCCCTGAAACGCACACGTGTGAAGGAAACTGACTGCTATTATTTCACAGTCAAAAAAATGTTGTTTTTTTTAAATGTACACTACTGTTACACCAGATATGAGTTGCACTGGTGTGACACTGTGCCCTCGCAGGCCCTGAAACGCACACGTGTGAAGGAAACTGACTGCTATTATTTCACAGTCAAATTTCTAGTTTTTTTTTAACCCCTTAATGACCGAGGACGTACGCCATACGTCCTCAGAAAAAATACAGTTAACGCCTGAGGACGTATGGCGTACGTCCTCGGTTTGGAAAGCAGCTGGAAGCGATCCTGATTGCTTCTAGCTGCTTTCCGGTTATTGCAGGATGCCTCGATATCGAGGCATCCTGCAATAACAAATTTTACCCCTCCGGTGCAGAGAGAGCCACTCTGTGGCCCTCTCTGCACCGGGCATCGATGGCCGCATTCGTTGGTGGGTGAGAGCTGAAGTGGGAGGCGGGTGGGCGGCCATCGATGTGGTCCTTGTCAGAGAGGGGGGCGGGATCGCCGGGGGCACGCGCGCGTGCACGGGAGGAGGCAGGCGGGCGCGTGCACGGGGAGGGAGAGGGTGGGAACCGCTACACTACAGAAAAAAATGTTTTTATAAGTGGGAGAAAGGGGTGCAAAATCTAAGTGATCTGGGAGCGGGTGGGGGATTGGTCTTGGGGGGGGGGGGAAGCTACACTACAGAAAAATCAAATAAAAATAAAAAAAAAAACATTTTATTTGCAAACTGGGTACTGGCAAACAGCTGCCAGTACCCAATATGGCCCCCAATAAGGCAGAGGGGGAGGGTTAGGAAGCTGTTTTGGGGGGGATCAGGGAGGTTGGGGGCTAAGGGGGGGATCCTACACAACAGCATATGTAAATATGCTAAAAAATATATATATATATATATAAAAAAAAGATACCTTTTATTTTAGTCCTGGCAGACTTTCTGCCAGTACTTAAGATGGCGGGGACAATTGTGGGGTGGGGGAGGGAAGAGAGCTCTTTGGGAGGGATCAGGGGGTCTGATGTGTCAGGTGGGAAGCTGATCTCTACACTAAAGCTAAAATTAACCCTGCAGGCTCTCTACAAGCTACCTAATTAACCCCTTCACTGCTGGGCATAATTCATGTGTTGTGCGCAGTTGCATTTAGTGGCCTTCTAACTACCAAAAAGCAATGCCAAAGCCATATATGTTTGCTATTTCTGAACAAAGGGGATCCCAGAGAAGCATTTACAACCATTTGTGCCATAATTGCACAAGCTGTTTGTAAATAATTTCAGTGAGAAACCTAAAGTTTGTGAAAAAGTTGACTATTTCTTTTAATTTGATCGCATTTGGCGGTGAAATGGTGGCATGAAATATACCAAAATGGGCCTAGATCAATACTTGGGGTTGTCTACTACACTACACTAAAGCTAAAATTAAAAAGTATTGTGAGGGATATTGTGATATTAGAGTAATACCACAAATCCCCTATAGGAGGCGCTAATGACTAAGGGCAGAGTATAGTACTAGAATAAAAAATACAATCAAAATGCCCCTAGTGATACCAAATATGTGATTAAAATTGTAAAACAATGAATAAAATAAATAATAATGATAAAATGTATATAATATATATAAAATATAAAATATAAAAAAGGGTTAAAATATATATGAGAATACAGACGTATCAAATGGTGAAATGGGAAAAAATCCCAACTGAAGTCCAAATGAGTCCAAAAAATAGAAATAGAAGGCAGCTCTCGGTCTTCACCCAAACGATGGTGTATCTTCAGAAAGAGGTTAACTGCAAGGAAAACAGAAACAGAGGCGCCACATGTGTGGATCAATCAAAACAGACAATATCCAAGTGAGATGAGATACAGGATACTCACAAACGTAAAGGCACTCTCTTGTGCCTGTAGGGGCGGGCTGGTATTTGAACAGCAAACCAGCAGGCTGTACCAAGGGATCTCCGTCAGGATATCCTACAGTTATGGTTGATCCCTGAGAAACGCGTCGCTATTATCTCTACAGATACAAGGAGATTTGCCATTAAATACACCAAGCTGTAATTTGTTATTGATGGTATTTTTTATCTTTTGAAAAATAAAACACTTGATACTTTTTTAACAAATCTGGTGTTCGTGTGGCATTTCCCTTGCCAGTAACCATAAGGCTGCTTAGCCTTCCTCCCCTCTGGACATTTTTTCCTTTTTGCTGGAAGCAATCTAGTGAAGGGTTGCTGTTGCGAGATCAACCATAACTGTAGGATATCCTGACGGAGATCCCTTGGTACAGCCTGCTGGTTTGCTGTTCAAATACCAGCCCGCCCCTACAGGCACAAGAGAGTGCCTTTACGTTTGTGAGTATCCTGTATCTCATCTCACTTGGATATTGTCTGTTTTGATTGATCCACACATGTGGCGCCTCTGTTTCTGTTTTCCTTGCAGTAAAGCTAAAATTAACCCTACAAGCTCCCTACAAGCTCCCTAATTAACCCCTGCACTGCTGAACATAATACACTTGTGGTGCGCAGCGGCATTTAGCGGCCTTCTAATTACCAAAAATCAATGCCAAAGCCATATATGTCTGCTATTTCTGAAAAAAGGGGATCCCAGAGAAGTATTTACAACCATTTGTGCCATAATTGCACAAAATGTTTGTAAATGATTTCAGTGAGAAACCTAAAATTTGGAAAAATGTAAAGTTTTTTTTTATTTGATCGCATTTGGCGGTGAAATGGTGGCATGAAATATACCAAGATGGGCCTAGATCAATACTTTGGGTTATCGACTACACTACACTAAAGCTAAAATTACCCCAAAAAGCTCCCTACATGCTCCCTAATTAACCCCTTCACTGCTGGTCATAATACACGTGTGGTGCGCAGTGGCATTTGGCGGCCTTCTAATTATCAAAAAGCAACGTTAAAGTCATATATGTCTGCTATTTATGAACAAAGGGGATCCCAGAGAAAAATGTACAACCATTTATGCCATAATTGCACAAGCTATTTGTAAATAATTTCAGTGAGAAACCTAAAGTTTGTGAAAAAATTTGTGAAAAAGATCGCATTTGGTGGTGAAATGGTGGAATGAAGTATACCAAAATGGGCCTAGATCAATACTTTAGGATGTCTTCTAAAAAAAAATATATACATGTCAATGGCTATTCATGGATTCCTGACAGATATCAGTGTTCCAATGTAACTAGCGCTAATTTTGAAAAAACATGGTTTGGAAATAGCAAATTGCTACTTGTATTTATGGCCCTATAACTTGCAAAAAAAGCAAAGAACATGTAAACATTGGGTATTTCTAAACTCAGAACAAAATTTAGAAACTATTTAGCATGGGTGTTTTTTGGTGGTTGTAGATGAGTAACAGATTTTGGGGGTCAAAGTTAGAAAAAGTGTTTTTTTTCCATTCTTTCCTCATATTTTATAATTTTTTTTATAGTAAATTATAGGATATGATGAAAATAATGGTATCTTTAGAAAGTCCATTTAATGGAGAGAAAAACGGTATATAATATGTGTGGGTACAGTAAACGAGTAAGAGGAAAATTACAGCTAAACACAAACACCGCAGAAATGTAAAAATAGCCCTGGCTCCAAACGGACAGAAAATGGAAAAATGCTGTGGTCATTAAGGGGTTAATGTGCACTACTGTTACACCAGATATGAGTTGCACTGGGGTGACACTGTGCCCTGGCAGGCCCTGAAACGCACATGTGTGAAGGAAACTGACTGCTATTATTTCACAGTCAAAAAAGTTTTTTTTTTTTTAAATGTACACTACTGTTACACCAGATATGAGTTGCACTGGTGTGACACTGTGCCCTGGCAGGCCCTGAAACGCACACGTGTGAAGGAAACTGACTGCTATTATTTCACAGTCAAAAAAGTGTTGTTTTTTTTTAAATGTACACTACTGTTACACCAGATATGAGTGGTGGCACTGGGCAAGTGGGCACAGTATATGCTGTGAGCCTGACACACACGCTGGCAGGCAGGCAACTGCAATTAGATTACAAAGGAAAAAAAAAAAAAAAAGCAGACTGATGTTCTAGCCCTAAAAGGGGCTTTTTGGGGTGCTGTCCTTACAGCAGAGATCAGATGAGTCCTTCAGGACTGTAGTGGACACTGAATACACTAGCCTAGCTATCGATTTCCCTATTAAATCAGCAGCAGCTACACTGTCCCTCCTCTCACTAAGAATGCAGCTTCCAAATGAATCTAAAATGGATGCTGTCCAGGAGGTGGGAGGGTCTGGGAGGGAGGGTCTGCTGCTGATTGGCTGGAATGTGTCTGCTGACTTTGAGGTACAGGGTCAAAGTTTACTCAATGATGACGAATAGGGGGCGGACCGAACATCGCATATGTTGGCCCGCCGAGGCAAACGCGAACATGCTATGTTCGCTGGGAACTATTCGCCGGCGAACTATTCGCAACATCACTATTTATCAACCAAAAAAATAAGTGAACAGGAAAAATCAATTCTTTCTAAAGGACTTAAATGTATCCCTACTCAAAGAGTCAACTCATTTCAACTGTTCATTGATTCACAAAAATTGTAATTTAAGTAAACAAGAGTTTGACATTCTGAACCATCTGAATAAAAGGGAAGATATAGTCATCAAGGAGGCTGACACGGGGGGAGGGATTCTCATCATGGACAGGGAATACTACATGGAAGAATATAATATAATTTTGGGTGATACAACCACATACAATGGGGCCTAGTTATCAAGCCGTCAACCTCAAATCCGCTGGAATTCCGCAGCGTATTTGTGGCAAGGCTGATACGCCTTAGTTATCAAAGGCTCGAGACCGGCAAAAGTAGAATTTTGTGACGTAAGCATCGATCCGCCGGACTCAGTCCGACACAGATCGATTCTTACGTCACTCCAGATGTTCCGCACACAAGTGCGGCACATTCTCACTACTTTTGCTAGTTATCAAAAAACTAGCAGGTACGCTCGGCACTTTTACGGCCCAGCGTACCTGGTTTTCAAACCGCCACCCCTGGAGGCGGCGGATCCCATAGGAATCAATGGGAGTCTGACCATAGCGAAAGTACAAGTTCGCTGCTGACAGACATCCCATTCATTCCTATGGGAGCTGTCTACACCTAACACCCTAACATGTACCCCGAGTCTAAACACCACTAATCTGTCCCCCCTACACCGCCGCAACTAAATAAAGTTATTACCCCCTAAACCGCCGCTCCCGGAGCCCACCGCAAGCTACTCTATACATATTAACCCCTAAACCGCCGCTCCCGGAGCCCACCGCAAGCTACTCTATACATATTAACCCCTAAACCGCCGCTCCCGGAGCCCACCGCAACTATAATAAATGTATTAACCCCTAAACCGCCGCTCCCTGAACCCGCCGCAACCTATATTAAATGTATTAACCCCTATCCTGCCCCCCCTACACCGTCGCCACCTATAATAAATTTAATAACCCCTAATCTGCCCCCCCTACACTGTCGCCACCTATAATAAATTTATTAACCCCTATCCTGCCCCCCACTACACCGCCGCCACTGTAATAAAATGATTAACCCCTAAACCTAAGTCTAACCCTAACCCTAACGCCCCCCTAACTTAAATATTAATTAAATAAATCTAAATAAATTAACTCTTATTAACTAAATGAATCCTATTTAAAACTAAATACTTACCTTTAAAATATACCCTAATATAGCTACAATATAAATAATAATTATATTGTAGCTATCTTAGGATTTATTTTTATTTTACAGGCACCTTTCAATTTATTTTAACTAGGTACAATAGCTATTAAATAGTTATTAACTATTTAATAGCTTACCTAGCTAAAATAAAGAGAAATTTACCTGTAAAATAAAAACTAACCTAAGTTACAATTACACCTAACACTACACTATACTTTAATAAATTATTCCTATTTAAAACTAAATACTTACCTGTAAAATAAACCCTAAGATAGCTACAATATAATTAATAATTATATTGTAGCTATCTTAGGATTTATCTTTATTTTACAGGTAACTTTGTATTTATTTTAGCTAGTTAGAATAGTTATTAAATAGTTATTAACTATTTAATAACTACCTAGCTAAAAGAAATACAAAATTACCTGTAAAATAAATCCTAACTTAAGTTACAATTAAACCTAATACTACACTATCATTAAATTAATTAAATAAACTACCTACAAATAACTACAATTAAATACAATTACATAAACTAACTAAAGTACAAAAAATAAAAAAAGCTAAGTTACAAAAAATAAAAAAATAAGTTACAAACATGTTAAAAATATTACAACAATTTTAAGCTACTTACACCTAATCTAAGCCCCCTAATAAAATAACAAACCCCCCCAAAATAAAAAAATGCCCTACCCTATTCTAAATTAAATAAACTTCAAAGCTCTTTTACCTTACCAGCCCTTAAAAGGGCCTTTTGTGGGGGCATGCCCCAAAGAAAACAGCTCTTTTGCCTGTAAAAGAAAAATACAACCCCCCCCAACATTAAAACCCACCACCCACATACCCCTAATCTAACCCAAACCCCCCTTACAAAAACCTAACACTAATCCCCTGAAGATCATCCTACCTTGTCTTCACTCAGCCGAGCAGCTATGGAACCGAAGTGGACATCCGGAGCGGAAGAAGTTAATCCTCCAAGCGGCGCTGAAGAAATCTTCCATCCGATGAAGTCATCATCCAGGCGGCGCTGAAGAAAAGTCTTCGATCCGGCCGATGTCATCTTCAAAGAGGCGCTGAAGAGGTCTTCTATCCGGGCGATGTCATCTTCCAAGCCGGGTCTTGAATCTTCCTTCCGCCGACGCGGAACCTCCTTCTTCACCGACGGACTACGACGAATGAAGGCTCCTTTAAGGGACGTCATCCAAGATGGCGTCCCCTCAATTCCGATTGGCTGATAGGATTCTATCAGCCAATCGGAATTAAGGTAGGAAAAATCTGATTGGCTGATGGAATCAGCCAATCAGATTGAGCTCGCATTCTATTGGCTGTTCCGATCAGCCAATAGAATGCGAGCTCAATCTGATTGGCTGATTGGATCAGCCAATCGGATTGAACTTGAATCTGATTGGCTGATTCCATCAGCCAATCAGAATTTTCCTACCTTAATTCCGATTGGCTGATAGAATCCTATCAGCCAATCGGAATTGAGGGGACGCCATCTTGGATGACGTCCCTTAAAGGAGCCTTCATTCGTCGTAGTCCGTCGGTGAAGAAGGAGGTTCCGCGTCGGCGGAAGGAAGATTCAAGATCCGGCTTGGAAGATGACTTCGCCCGGATAGAAGACCTCTTCAGCGCCTCTTTGAAGATGACATCGGCCGGATCGAAGACTTTTCTTCAGCGCCGCCTGGATGATGACTTCATCGGATGGAAGATTTCTTCAGCGCCGCTTGGAGGATTAACTTCTTCCGCTCCGGATGTCCACTTCGGTTCCATCGCTGCTCGGCTGAGTGAAGACAAGGTAGGATGATCTTCAGGGGATTAGTGTTAGGTTTTTGTAAGGGGGGTTTGGGTTAGATTAGGGGTATGTGGGTGGTGGGTTTTAATGTTGGGGGGGGGGTTGTATTTTTCTTTTACAGGCAAAAGAGCTGTTTTCTTTGGGGCATGCCCCCACAAATGGCCCTTTTAAGGGCTGGTAAGGTAAAAGAGCTTTGAAGTTTATTTAATTTAGAATAGGGTAGGGCATTTTTTTTATTTTGGGGGGGGGTTGTTATTTTATTAGGGGGCTTAGATTAGGTGTAAGTAGCTTAAAATTGTTGTAATATTTTTAACATGTTTGTAACTTATTTTTTTATTTTTTGTAACTTAGCTTTTTTTATTTTTTGTACTTTAGTTAGTTTATGTAATTGTATTTAATTGTAGTTATTTGTAGGTAGTTTATTTAATTAATTTAATGATAGTGTAGTATTAGGTTTAATTGTAACTTAGGTTAGGATTTATTTTACAGGTAATTTTGTATTTCTTTTAGCTAGGTAGTTATTAAATAGTTAATAACTATTTAATAACTATTCTAACTAGCTAAAATAAATACAAAGTTACCTGTAAAATAAATATAAATCCTAAGATAGCTACAATATAATTATTATTTATATTGTAGCTATATTATGGTTTATTTTACAGGTAAGTATTTAGTTTTAAATAGGAATAATTTATTAAAGTATAGTGTAGTGTTAGGTGTAATTGTAACTTAGGTTAGGATTTATTTTACAGGTAAATTTCAGTTTATTTTAGCTAGGTAAGCTATTAAATAGTTAATAACTATTTAATAGCTATTGTACCTATTTAAAATAAATTGAAAGGTACCTGTAAAATAAAAATAAATCCTAAGATAGCTAGAATATAATTATTATTTATATTGTAGCTATATTAGGGTTTATATTATAGGTAAGTATTTAGTTTTAAATAGGATTCATTTAGTTAATAATAAAAATATTATTTAGATTTATTTAATTAATATTTAAGTTAGGGGGGCGTTAGGGTTAGACTTAGGTTTAGGGGTTAATAATTTTATTACAGTGGCGGCGGCGTAGTGGGGGGCAGGATAGGGGTTAATAAATTTATTATAGGGGGCGACGGTGTAGGGGAGGCAGATTAGGGGTTAATAAATTTATTATAGGTGACGACGGTGTAGGGGGGGCAGGATAGGGGTCAATAGGTTTAATATAGGTTGCGGCGGGTTCAGGGAGCGGCGGTTTAGGGGTTAAACTATTTATTTAGTTGCGGAGAGGTGCGGGATCAGCAGGATAGGGGTTAATAACTTTATAATAGAGGGCGACGGTGTAGGGGGGGCAGGATAGTGGTTACTAGGTATACTGTAGGTGGCAGCGGTGTCCGGGAGCGGTGGTTTAGGGGTTAATACATTTATAAGAGTTGCGGCGGGGTCTAGGAGCGGCGGTTTAGGGGTTAATACATTTTTAATAGTTGCGGCAGGGTCTAGGAGCGGCGGTTTAGGGGTTAGTATCTTTATTTAGTTGCGGGGGGCTCCGGGGGCGCCAGTATAGGGATAGAACAGTGTAGTTTAGTGTGAGTGCTTAGTGACAGGCTAGCAATAAAGCTGGGAAAAAGCCGAAGAGCAGCGAGATCGGATGAGTGATAACTGTCACAGTCCGCTGCTCATCGCCCCGCGGCCTTTTGACAGCTTTATTTGATAACTTAGGCGTATTTTTTCAGGTCCGCGGCGGCGATGTGAGGCGAGCTTAAGCGGGCGTATTGGGCCGGCGAAGCCAGAAAAGTAGACGGCTTGATAACTACCCCCCAATGCCTTAAAAAATAAGAGGGAGTTCACTTCCAAATTGCATAATCTTATATTGGAGGCGCACAATCAGAAACTTATCTCCAAAGAAGAGATGGACTTTTTATTTAGGGAGGACTCTAGAACCCCCATCTTTTATTTTTTACATTAAGTCCACAAACATGCCACTAGACCGCCAGGTAGACCCATCATTAGTGGCATAGGTTGACTTACCTCCAACTTGTCAGCCTTCATTGACTATTTTCTTCAGCCATATGCTCAACAAACCAAGTCATATTTGAAATACACCAGACATGCTTTACCAATTCTGAATGATACAGTCTGGCAAAACAATTATATATGGGTAATGATAGACGTTACCTCTCTCTACTCTATCATTGATCATAAGAAGGGGATAAAAGCAATCAAATGGAAGCTCTTAAATGATCCACATTTACAACCAAAACTTTTAGATGTCATCATCAGGGCCATATATTTTTTTTTTTACACCATATTTTTTTCTGGAATAACGATCAATATTTTCTACAGATTTGTGGTACTGCCATGGGCACCAGGTTTGCACCAAGCTATGGCAACATCTATATGGATTTTTAAAAAAACACTTACATCTGGCATAATGTTGAGTTTAATGCGGACCTGGTGTCCTGGCTTAGGTACATCAATGGTGTGATCTGTATTTGGAATGGAGGGGAATCCAAACTAACCCAATTTGTGGAAAATATAAATAACAATAATATGTCCATTATTATTAACCCCCGAACACAAAATTTGTAAAATACATTTTCTGAATCTAATTTTATATGTTGACGATAATGTAATTCATAGTAAAACCTTCTTCAAAGAATGTGATGCCAATACAGATATCAAACATGACAGTTGTCATCATCCAAATTGACTGAAAGCAGTACCTAAGGGACCGTTTTTAAGAATTCGAAGAAATTGCAGCAATTTGGGTTATTACAACAATCAGTCAGAGATTCTAAAACAGATTTTTGGAGAAGGGTTATAAAAACAACACATTGGAGTCAGAAAGATTAGATGTAAGAAACAGAGAAAGATCAAAACTTTTTAGTCAAACAAAGAGAGAGAACAAAATGACCAATTTTCCAAAATTTGTAACAACTTTTAACGCAGAGCACTTTACTGTTAAAAAAAATCATAGAAAAACATTGGCATATCTTAAAAGATGATGAATATTTGGGTCCCACTATCCCAAAGAAACCCACTATAATCTTTAGAAAAGGTCATAACCTTAAACAAAAATTGGCACCTTCAATGATAAAAGGGATGCCCCCCAAAAAAACCCTATACAAATTAGTGATTTGACAGGATTCTATACATGTGGTAGGTGCAAAGGATGTAATTATACCAAAAGAACAAATAAAACATTCACTTCTTCAGTTACTGGGAAAGTTTATGAAATCAAGGATTTTATCACTTGTAAAACAAAAAATGTGATATACTGTATTTGTTGCAATGTGAGTGCAAAAGTCAGTACTTAGGGCAAACATCAAGATTTTTAGACAAGAATATTAGAACACCTCAAAAAATTAAATAAAGCACATGATGGTCATGGAATACCAACACACTGTAGCAATTGTCAACTTTTCAGAAAAGAAACCTTTCTGTGGCTAGGAATAGAGAGAGTTAAAGGACACTGGAGAGGGGGTGATATGGCCAAAGAGTTAGACCAAAAAGAACTCAAATGGATTCATACTTTAAGGACCTATGCACAATTGGGTCTAAATTAAGATACAAAAATTGCAGCATTTATCTAAATTAATCTACTATCAAATGTTATTATGTATGCCTTGTATATATGCTTATAACTGCATGTCTATTGGTTAGCATTATAGTGATATACAAAACAGGTGCAAGCTCGAGATAAGATAAGGTAAATCCTATATTTGACAGTGTATATATATTGGCACAAATTTATAGCTATTACTAAATATAAAAATTTAGTTTAGTTGCACCAACAAAGTTTATAATTTTTTGGTTTGGATACTAATTTTTTACATAATGTTTTTGTAATTTTTATTATCTGTTAGAAAATGTCTCATTATACACTAATGTCCGTCATCAAAATTTTAAAATGGCCTTTCACAAAATATTCTACTTCTTATGTCCGTTTACCACTATAATCTACTTTGGCACTCAGTTGCCTATTTCCTAAAGGCAGTTTTCTTCAGTATTTACAAATGTGTAATTTTAGATTTATATGTTGTTTATAATAAGCAGTATAACAGACATATATTTCCTTCTCTTGTGTCTGATCGCCACTATAGCTCATTTCGGCACTTAGTTGCCTGCTTTCTAAAGAACTGATAGCATAAAAATTGAACTATCACTTCTTATTGGGCACATAACAGCACATGACCGAGACAAACAAAAACGGACCTTTTGCGAGGGTGGTTAGGAGGGCTTCATAGTTTAAGTCAAATAGCTATTGGGAGTTGTTAGAAAGATGAACACCTAAGTATTTTAAAGAGATATGTTGTATTATGTATGGTGATTGTTGTGTGTGGATATCCTCATCGCTTAGATTGATGGGGAGGATTTCTGATTCATGTTGGTTGACTAAATAGTTGGAGCATGAGCCAAAATCCTCAAGGGAGCTCTGTACAGCAGGGAGAGAAATGGTCAGATATGTCAATGTTAATAGTAAGTCGTTTGCGTATAATGCTAGTTTATGATGGGTAGAATTTATGGTAAGTCTTTGTGTGTTAGGATTACTACGCAACGCTACAGCTAGAGCTTCCATTGAGAGTATGAATAGTAAGGGGGACAGTGGGCAACCCTGTCAGGTGCCATATGAAATGTGGAAAGGAGTAGATAGGATACCGTTCACTTTGATTTTAGCTGTCGGTGTTGTGTAGAGAGCAACGATTCTTTGAATAAAACTGTTGGGGAAACCAAATTTTTTAAGGTAAGTTTTAGAAAGGTCCAGTCTAGTCTTTCAAAAGCTTTTTCAGCGTCTGTCAAAAGTACAAAAGTGGTAAAGTTGTGTTCTGAGGCATATTGTATTAGATGGAGAACTTTCACAGTATTATCTTTGGTCTCTCTCTGCGGCACAAAGCCCACCTGATCTGGGTGTATGAGTTAGGGCAATATTTTATTAATCCTAGTGGCTAATATTTTCGTGTATATCTTAACGTCAATATTCAGGAGGGAAATTAGGTGGTAATTTGAGGGGACTGTGGGATCCTTACACGGTTTTGGTATGACCGTCACTATTGCTTCCAACATGGAAGAGGGTAGTCCATGGTCTTCATCGATATGGTTGAAAACCAATAGCAGGAGGGAACCAAAATGTGCTTACATTTTTTGTAATAAGAGCCTGTGAGACCATCGGGGACGGGACTTTTCCCCTGTTTTAAGGAGTGAATCGCGGTTTCAATCTCCTCTGCCATAATTGGGGTAGTGAGAGGTTCTAGGCTATCATTTGGGATAGTTGGAAGGGATATGGGGTCTAAGTATTAGGAGTTAGATTATAGAGGTTATAATAATAGTTCTTGAATATCTCCGCCATTCTCCGGGACTCCATGGTTGACTTATCAGGGGGATCCTGGAGTGTGGTAATGAAGTGAGTAGCTTGTTTTGTTTTAAGTGCCCTGGCCAACAGTTTGTCGGGTTTGTTTCCCTCGAAATAAAACTTTTGTTGTAGTCTCAGAGCTTGTGTTTTGGGCGGAGCGATCCAAGTTTACTTTTTGCTTGGTCTAGTTGTGATTTTAGTGGTTTGGCATTAGGATTTGATTTGTAAGCTCGGTCCAGATGTTGGTAGTGGTAGATCTTGATATTGTGCCCTATAATTTTTACGCTGCATAGATTTGATTTTTATCATCTCTCCCCTTAAGAAACATTTATGCGCTTCCCAAAGTATATATGGATAAATACCTGGCGTATCATTATTCTGAAAATATTCAGATAGGGACTTCTCCATTTGTTATAGTATTAGGTTGTCTTTTAATAATGTATCATCTAGATGCCATTGGTAAGGTTTGAAGGGTAGAGATGACCAGTGCATGGTGCATAAGACTGCTGAGTGATCCAACCAGGTTGTGGGGAGGATATCAGAGTTCATTACTGAGGAGATAGTTGTATGGTCTATGAGAATATAATCTATATGAGAGTGTGAGTGGCTAGGTGCCAAATAGAAGGTGAAGTTTTTACTAGTAGGGTGTTGGGTACGCCAGATATCGTGCACTCCTAAGAGTGCTAGGTCATCTTTTATGGACTTAAGTGATCTTTTGGATAAGTGGGATTGCATCGTGGAGCTATCTAGCAGTAGGTTCAATTGGGTGTTGAGGTCTCCTCCTATAATAAGCGAGCCTTTGGAGAAAGCTAAGATGTTATTGGTGATCTTGCTAAAAAAAGGATGCCTGGCGTGTATTTGGGATATAGATGTTCACTAACGTGACTGGCCTACCGTATAGTAGACCTAGTCGGGCCACGTATCTCCCCTCGCTGTCTCTCTCTACTTGTTGTTGGTGGAAGGGTAGAGATTTGTGAAGTGGTATGCTGACACCTGAGATTTACTTAGTGTCGTGACTACTGTGGTGGTGAATAGGATAGGTGGATGCAAAGAATTAGGGTTATTGTCCTGCTAAATAGTGTGTTTCTTGCAGAAATAAGATGTCTATATGCTTGTGGATGATGTCAGTAAATGCTATAGCTCATTTGTGGGGGATGTTAAACCCTTTTACATTTTGTGTCATTATTTTTATTGGCTTTGTGTCATATCACATCCATGGGCGTGAGTTGAGATGAGAAAGGTAGGTTTGGTATGGAGATAACTATTGTCTGGTTTTTAAGACATTTAAGTATATCAGAACTTGTCAGGAGGTTGTTAGACCAGCATTGAGGTAGTACATTATACATTAGTATGTAGTAGCTGTTGACAACAAATGAAAAATACAATAGCAAAACGAACAAAAACGAACAAAAACAAAAACATGTAACATGACATTTTATGTCACAAAGTAGGGTAAGAATAGCCTATCCCAATTTTGAACACAAAATAAGCAAACAACAAATTGTTCATATTGAGCTATAGGTCAATTTAAAACTGAAATGACATCTATAAAAAGTAGCTCAGTCTATGCTGCTATAAAGCAGGCAAAACCTAAATAAGGAAAGAAAGGAATGTTTTTCATCATGAGCAATGCTCAAACATTACAAGGTTTAGCTCACCTATCCGTTGAATAACAGCTTTAGGTACTATCGGTAGGAGTAGCGATCTGCATTTTCTTAGTTTTCTTGGCATGGTGGAGTTGCCACAGGGCTCGAGGAGGCCTTTGTGATTGTACTTTATTTGTAGATACAGTCTCATCTCCCATTGTTGAGAGTTGCGGAGGGTCTATGCCCAAAGCGGCACACAGAGTTGGTGCTTCCTCAAGTGCTTTATAGATGTGCTTAATCCCCTGATGGGATACAGTGAGAAAGCAGGGGAAACCCCAACGATATGGGATCTCTTTTGCTCTAAGTAAGGTTGTGAGTGGTTGGAACTCCCTTCACCTTTGTAGAATGCGAGGAGCTAGGTTCGCAAAGATTTGCAGACGGCAGTTCTGAAAGTTGATATATTTAAGATGTCTAGCAGCTTTGAGAATTTCTTCCTTGGCTTGGTAATCTTTTAACTTCAAAACAAGGTCATGTGGAGGTGCTTGATCCGAAGGTTGTGGTCTTAGCGCCCTATGCGCCCTGTCCATTGATATGTCTATAGCAGACGAAGGGCCCATGAGAAAGGAAAAAAGGCCTTGTAGGAATTCAGGGATGGTGTTTGGCAATATTGATTCTGGGATCCCTCTTATACGGAGGTTCTGGCAATGTTCCCTGTTCTGCAGGTCCTCTAACTTGTCTTGTAGTTGGATAATTAATAGATCATGTGCTTGGGTCGTGGTTTGTAGTGTGAGATCTCAGACTGGTTGAAGTCATTATCGTCCTCCAGGTCCTCTACACGATTAACAATTTCTGTCATGTCTACTGATTCCTCCTTAATGCAGTTGAGTACCTTAACCACCAAGTTATCTAGGTCGCTTTTAGATGGTTAAATTTACAAGAGAAAAGCATACACATAGACAGCACTCCTAGGTCAAATTGCAAGTTAGTTGCGAATAACCCTCACTTAGTTGCTAATCCAGGGTTGGAATGCGGGAATAGGAATAGAAACTAAATTTAAAATATAACTTTTATTGGGTTCAAAAATTAAAATAGGAAAAATAAATTAAAACCACACTTAGGTACCGACTGTAGTTTATGAAATTTAATAATCAAATATTGGTTCCATTAATAAGTCATATCTGCTGGCGTGCAAGATTCATGTACCTATCTGTAGTAATACATAACAGATAAATCACTGATTGTAATGGTAGATGTGACTTAGCACTTTATGTAAGTTTATGTGTGAGAGAGTAGAGGAGTTAGTATATCTACGTGTGTTTGGACAGGTAGATAAACCAAGGATAATTGAGTATTATAAAAGATTCAAGTGGTGATAGGGAATGAGCTAGATAGACTGACGCTGTGTTAGCACAAAGTATTATTGCTCTGTGTATATGTACCTCTCCTAGATATTGGTGTGGTTAACATCAATATTGGAAGTGTTAATCTGACCATAGGAAAGATGTTGTGCTTGACTCACAGTCGTTATATGTATCTAGTATTAACCTATGTATTCCAGGTTCGTTATAGTACAACCTGATACTGTTAATACAAGTAGATAAATTGTCTGGTTTTTGGTGATACCGGGATCAACTGATTCACTGTATTCAATATATTCAGTGCTGATTGTATGCCATATAATGTTAGTATGCACAATGTTAGGAGTGGCTGATTGTTACAATAGTATAATGAGTCCGACACCTAAATGTATGCCGGTTAGTTATGCGTAATGCTTGTAGTATCAGGTCTGCCACCAATCCCAATCAGCATTGTGTATGTTACTGAGACAGCATGGTCATGTTCAGTGATCCACTTAGCTTTAACATTCCTATAATCTTTTATTGAGTATTGTATATTATCCCCATTTATGTACTATGCACACGGTAGATAGATTAAATGTTTGCACATCTAATAGACCAGTATACAATGATAAGTGTTACCCTGCATGTCCAGAGATCTAATAGGTTAACAAAGTGCTGCCAATTACCAACTGGTAACCACAAATCGATATGTGGTAATTCAAAAGCACTATGTCTTACTTCTAATGTCGTGCCAACTAGCCATCCGTATTGTGATCACTCATTAGTGTTTCATACAGTATTAGCTAGTAGCGTATTAAGCTGTTGCTAGGCAATCATTTTTGACTTGCGGCAAAAAATCAATACACCTTACTAATGTCGCCCGGCTATTAAAGGTATGGGCGAAGGTTTGTTTGATTCATATGTGCCGTTGGTAATTGATATACTAACGCTACTAAGAGTCTAGGTTTAATATAAACTTGTGTTTGGACGTTTGCCTCGTATTTACGTTACAGCTGTATAAATCTCAGGTTCACTTGTTATATATATATATACCCGGCTTTGTATTATGGCTTATGCACCATATAATAATTAGTCAGTATACCCTGATATGATATTGATCCAAACAGCTATATAAATAATAAGAGGTAAGTAAGGTGTCGGTCAAGCGTTAGTAGCGTACGCTTAATTAGAGCTGGGTAAATATTAGCCGAGCAGCGTCTAAGTTAAACATGTCCTCACACACTTGATTCTCATATAAATCCTTGAATCTGTAATTGTAGTAGCGCTCTGGAACAGAGTATCATACACACAATCTCAATCACACTTATGAGTTAATGCTGCATGACTTAAATAACAGAAAGTACTTATTCCATAATAAATATTGTTAGAGTAGGTTGTTACTCCATATAGTGACTACAGTAAAGATTCGGTAGCTTAAGGCTAATCTAAAACACAGGAGCTTCTAGGACTCCTCACCAATGCCCTAACGTCCCTAACATGTTTCGCCACTTAGAGTGGCTTTTTCAAAGGTGAACGCGCTGCTCAGTAGTCGGCTATTTAAGGCTGTTTAGAATCACACCCCCAATAGGCGTGCATACACCTTCTGACCTATCAATGACGGTTGAGATGTATGTGTCATAGTGAGGAGGAGGTTGTCAGGATAGTATCTATGATAGTTAACTGTTTGATGTCTTAATAGGGTAGAAGAGGCACTTACATTGACTGTCAGATTTTAAGCCAACGCTTGTATTGCATTGTTATGGACAACCAGGACATATAAAAGAACGAGGTTTGTAGTTGGATAAACAGTGTAAATAAAAACTTTATTTATATATCGTGAAATTGGTTTCTTACACGAAGCCACATAATGTTGTGTATACCTTTTGCAATTAAACGTATGTTGAGTTGGGATCTCCAGCATGTTGAATAGTAAAGCAAGTTCAGCATCAACATATTAAGGTCATATGTATGTATATGCATATGTTTATTTACTTGCTTTATAAATCTGCAACCACCTAATACGTAATCAAGAGAGAAACCGATGTGGTTGGAGGTTCAACATTATAATGTCGATCTCTAAGTCACTTAACAGGAGTTATATTTATTGTAGTATTTAAGGTCCTGACGTTAACAGTAAGGGTTGACATAGAGGGTGTGATATTTTAATAATAGTGTTATGAGGGGATAAACATAATTGACCAATTGTGAGTGGTTTAGAGTGTAAGGTCTTTTTATATACTATGAACAGTGATAGTGTTGTTGAGTAGTGTCTTAATAATTGTGTGTTAACGTTAAAAATTATATGAGTGAACATAATTGTGAATAATGTCTCGCTACCTTGAAGACGTTTACAAAAAATGAGATATTGATTAAGTTAACTGTGATGATGCATAGTATGCAATATTAAAAAAGATAAGGAATTCTGGTGAGAATGTTACAAAAGTGATATAAATTAAAATTAAGACTAACCTAAAATTGTGCTTAATGTGATGTATATATATATATATAATTATACATCACATTAAGCACAATTTTTAGGTTAGTCTTAATTTTAATTTATATCACTTTTGTAACATTCTCACCAGAATTCCTTATCTTTTTTAATATTGCATACTATGCATCATCACAGTTAACTTAATCAATATCTCATTTTTTGTAAACGTCTTCAATGTAGCGAGACATTATTCACAATTATGTTCACTCATATAATTTTTAACGTTAACACACAATTATTAAGACACTACTCAACAACACTATCACTGTTCATAGTATATAAAAAGACCTTACACTCTAAACCACTCACAATTGGTCAATTATGTTTATCCCCTCATAACACTATTATCAAAATATCACACCCTCTATGTCAACCCTTACTGTTAACGTCAGGACCTTAAATACTACAATAAATATAACTCCTGTTAAGTGACTTAGAGATCGACATTATAATGTTGAACCTCCACCACATCGGTTTCTCTCTTGATTACGTATTAGGTGGTTGCAGATTTATAAAGCAAGTAAATAAACATATGCATATACATACATATGACCTTAATATGTTGATGCTGAACTTGCTTTACTATTCAACATGCTGGAGATCCCAACTCAACATACGTTTAATTGCAAAAGGTATACACAACATTATGTGCCTTCGTGTAAGAAACCAATTTCACGATATATAAATAAAGTTTTTATTTACACTGTTTATCCAACTACAAACCTCGTTCTTTTATATGTCCTGGTTGTCCATAACAATGCAATACAAGCGTTGGCTTAAAATCTGACAGTCAATGTAAGTGCCTCTTCTACCCTATTAAGACATCAAACAGTTAACTATCATAGATACTATCCTGACAACCTCCTCCTCACTATGACACATACATCTCAACCGTCATTGATAGGTCAGAAGGTGTATGCACGCCTATTGGGGGTGTGATTCTAAACAGCCTTAAATAGCCGACTACTGAGCGGCGTGTTCACCTTTGAAAAAGCCACTCTAAGTGGCGAAACATGTTAGGGACGTTAGGGCATTGGTGAGGAGTCCTAGAAGCTCCTGTGTTTTAGATTAGCCTTAAGCTACCGAATCTTTACTGTAGTCACTATATGGAGTAACAACCTACTCTAACAATATTTATTATGGAATAAGTACTTTCTGTTATTTAAGTCATGCAGCATTAACTCATAAGTGTGATTGAGATTGTGTGTATGATACTCTGTTCCAGAGCGCTACTACAATTACAGATTCAAGGATTTATATGAGAATCAAGTGTGTGAGGACATGTTTAACTTAGACGCTGCTTGGCTAATATTTACCCAGCTCTAATTGAGCGTACGCTACTAACGCTTGACCGACACCTTACTTACCTCTTATTATTTATATAGCTGTTTGGATCAATATCATATCAGGGTATACTGACTAATTATTATATGGTGCATAAGCCATAATACAAAGCCGGGTATATATATATATATAACAAGTGAACCTGAGATTTATACAGCTGTAACGTAAATACGAGGCAAACGTCCAAACACAAGTTTATATTAAACCTAGACTCTTAGTAGCGTTAGTATATCAATTACCAATGGCACATATGAATCAAACAAACCTTCGCCCATACCTTTAATAGCCGGGCGACATTAGTAAGGTGTATTGATTTTTTGCCGCAAGTCAAAAATTATTGCCTAGCAACAGCTTAATACGCTACTAGCTAATACTGTATGAAACACTAATGAGTGATCACAATACGGATGGCTAGTTGGCACGACATTAGAAGTAAGACATAGTGCTTTTGAATTACCACATATCGATTTGTGGTTACCAGTTGGTAATTGGCAGCACTTTGTTAACCTATTAGATCTCTGGACACGCAGGGTAACACTTATCATTGTATACTGGTCTATTAGATGTGCAAACATTTAATCTATCTACCGTGTGCATAGTACATAAATGGGGATAATATACAATACTCAATAAAAGATTATAGGAATGTTAAAGCTAAGTGGATCACTGAACATGACCATGCTGTCTCAGTAACATACACGATGCTGATTGGGATTGGTGGCAGACCTGATACTACAAGCATTACTCATAACTAACCGGCATACATTTAGGTGTCGGACTCATTATACTATTGTAACAATCAGCCACTCCTAACATTGTGCATACTAACATTATATGGCATACAATCAGCACTGAATATATTGAATACAGTGAATCAGTTGATCCCGGTATCACCAAAAACCAGACAATTTATCTACTTGTATTAACAGTATCAGGTTGTACTATAACGAACCTGGAATACATAGGTTAATACTAGATACATATAACGACTGTGAGTCAAGCACAACGTCTTTCCTATGGTCAGATTAACACTTCCAATATTGATGTTAACCACACCAATATCTAGGAGAGGTACATATACACAGAGCAATAATACTTTGTGCTAACACAGCGTCAGTTTATCTAGCTCATTCCCTATCACCACTTGAATCTTTTATAATACTCAATTATCCTTGGTTTATCTACCTGTCCAAACACACGTAGATATACTAACTCCTCTACTCTCTCACACATAAACTTACATAAAGTGCTAAGTCACATCTACCATTACAATCAGTGATTTATCTGTTTTGTATTACTACAGATAGGTACATGAATCTTGCACGCCAGCAGATATGACTTATTAATGGAACCAATATTTGATTATTAAATTTCATAAACTACAGTCGGTACCTAAGTGTGGTTTTAATTTATTTTTCCTATTTTAATTTTTGAACCCAATAAAAGTTATATTTTAAATTTAGTGTCTATTCCTATTCCCGCATTCCAACCCTGGATTAGCAACTAAGTGAGGGTTATTCGCAACTAACTTGCAATTTGACCTAGGAGTGCTGTCTATGTGTATGCTTTTCTCTTGTAAATTTAAGTATTCTCAATCATATACTAAGCACCCACATCTAGCCGTATTATAGTGGCACAATTTAAGATACAAATAGGTCTATTACATAGAAGTAGCGCCATTGGTAATTTTTTGTTTAATTCGCTATTAGATGGTATAGAGGCCATGAAGGCATTGGAAAGCTGTATGGGCTCCTCCATAGCGCTGTCTTCACTATCTGAGGCTGATAGAACTGGCCTTGGTTGTGTAGTAAGCTCAGATGAGGTGGTTTGTGAGTTATCTGTTATTTTGAAAAAATAGCTTACAGGATTGCGTGCTGCTGTTGCTTTACTGGGCTGCTTATCTGATTTTGGCAGCCGTTTCGGCAACATTTCTTCGCTATGTATATTCCTCCCTCACTAAAACTCAGTGAGCTGTGATAGTGCGTGTGTGCAAATGCTACATCCAGGCCGCAATTATCAGGTATGACTCCATGATGGGCTCATTAATGTGCTTACTAATATAAATAGCCTCATATGTGATAAAATAGAGGTAAACTGCAGGTATATCTTATTGATTGTAGGAGAATCTGAGCCCCTTTCATGTCCCTTTATGGCTCAGTAGGTTGTGTATCTTATAAAAGCAGGTATTTCCCTGCGTAGCAACTGTGCGTGTCCAGCGCCTTTCGGGTAAATAAAGTACCGACCTGTTTACTCAGGAGGTCTGTTAGGGCTGAATATGTGGTCGGCAACGCTCTTACGTTGTTCTATGGAGCAGCCATATAAGCTAGCATCCGTGTCACTTACATCAGGCTTAAGATGGCGGCCACGGTATAGGCCTCAACACGGAGCGTGTGTAAGTTGCTGAGTTTGACGACTATTGCCTCATCCACTGGGTCTGCAGATCTTTCCAGTTGTGTGTGAAGGTAGATTGCTGCTTATGGTCCTTTGATTGTTCTACAGCTGGGTGATTATGGGTGCGGCCATACCTCTCGGCAGCCGGCTCTGCCCTCGCCTTCATTTTTTTTAATTCTACTTTCCAAAATTTTCATTTTTATTTTAACATACACATTCCTGAATCTGCCTGGATCTATGGATAACTAAAAAACATACAGACACATACTGATTTCATTAACTTAAGGTTCATTGTACTTCTTACTAGCACTTAATCAACCAATGAGCATTAACAGGAAGCCACTCTCAGACAGTAATTATTAGCAGGAAGTGCCTTACACTCAGTGATGAATACTAGGAAGTGCATACCTGATGCAGCTGTATTATGTCTAATTTAAATTTAAAAAAAAATCATATTTCTCATGTAACAGAAACTTTGAACAGTCTCCTTTTAATTACATTCAGATTATGTCCAATCCATGTCAAACATGCATAAAAACATACATGGATTCTGTAGTATCAAAGAGCATATGGAACAAGATACATTGCTATAAAAACATAATTCAACTACAGTCCTAAAGCACTCAGATTTTAACTTTCCTTTACTAAGCTCACCTATGCTCAGGTAGGAAATTACGTTAAAGGGACACTGTTGGAAACATTTGTTAGCACGTGTAATTTTTGCACTAGCTGTTGTAAAACAAAATGGCACAGATTACAAGTTGAGCACAAAAATGCAAGGGGTATAAAATGTAAACATTGCTGGAGCACATGCCACTTGCATTTTTCCTCTGATTAATACTTATTGTGCATGCGGTAATATTCTTGTTAGACAGCGCAGATTCATAATTTCCCTCACACAAAAGATTTATATGAGGGCCCGCAATAAAATTCATGTGCTTAAGCACAACGCTGGTGGAGCGCAATTTGTTTTAGAAATTTTGTTTATATTCTTTGCTATACACCTTCCCTATTTTTCAATGATAAAATGGTAATAGTTAATACCTGGCTTTCAAAAGCTTTAGACAAGAAATTGGTACAGGTAGAAAACCCTTTATCCGAACTGCTTGGGACTGGAAAAGGTTTGGATTTCAGAATAGTTTGGATTTTGGAATATTTGCATCTGTAAAATGGGACAGTTGGGAGAGGGAATGGAACCAATTGTAAACATCAATATCTTATGTCATTAAGAGAATATTTACATGTCATTATACAGCTTATTCATGTAAACTAAAGGTATTTTTAAATCATTTTAATACTTTTGTATAGATAGTACCCTCAAAAAGACCGTACAGTACTGTAATCATCAGAAAGGTAATATTTGTTGTTTTAAGTAAATTTAAACAATTATTTGCCTTTTAGAATATAAAAAACCAAACCAAAGACACCGGCAGAGAAGATTGTGACATACAGGTGGGAAAAAATAATGATTTCTTTGATGTAATTAGCAAGAGTCCATGAGCTAGTGACGTATGGGATATACATTCCTACCAGGAGGGGCAAAGTTTGCCAAACCTCAAAATGCCTATAAATACACCCCTCACCACACCCACAAATCAGTTTTACAAACTTTGCCTCCTATGGAGGTGGTGAAGTAAGTTTGTGCTAGATTCTACCTTGATATGCGCTCCGCAGCAGGTTGGAGCCCGGTTTTCCTCTCAGCGTGCAGTGAATGTCAGAGGGATGTGAGGAGAGTATTGCCTATTTGAATTCAATGATCTCATTCTACGAGGTCTATTTCATAGGTTCTCTGTTATTGGTCGTAGAGATTCATCTCTTACCTCCCTTTTCAGATAGACGATATACTCTTATATATACCATTACCTCTACTGAGTCTCGTTTCAGTACTGGTTTGGCTTTCTACTACATGTAGATGAGTGTCCTGGGGTAAGTAAGTCTTATATTCTGTGACACTCTAAGCTATGGTTGGGCACTTTTATATAAAGTTCTAAATATATGTATTCAAACATTTATTTGCCTTGACTCAGGATGTTCAACGTTCCTTATTTCAGACAGTCAGTTTCATATTTGGGATAATGCATATGAATAAATCAATTTTTTTCTTACCTTAAAATTTGACTTTTTTTCCCTGTGGGCTGTTAGGCTCGCGGGGGCTGAAAATGCTTCATTTTATTGCGTCATTTTTGGCGCTGACTTTTTTGGCGCAAATTTTTTTTTTTCTGTTTCCGGCGTCATACGTGTCGCCGGAAGTTGCATAATTTTTTGACGTTTTTTTGCGCCAAAAGTGTCGGCGTTCCGGATACGGCGTCATTTTTGGCGCCAAAAGCATTTAGGCGCCAAATAATGTGGGCGTCTTTTTTGGCGCTAAAAAATATGGGCGTCACTATTGTCTCCACATTATTTAAGTCTCATTATTTATTGCTTCTGGTTGCTAGAAGCTTGTTCACTGGCATTTTTTCCCATTCCTGAAACTGTCATTTAAGGAATTTGATCAATTTTGCTTTATATGTTGTTTTTTCTATTACATATTGCAAGATGTCCCAGATTGACACTGAGTCAGAAGATACTTCTGGAAAAACGCTGCCTGGTGCTGGATCTACCAAAGTTAAGTGTATCTGCTGTAAACTTGTGGTATCTATTCCTCCAGCTGTTGTTTGTAATGAATGTCATGACAAACGTGTTAATGCAGATAATATTTCCTTTAGTAATGTTACATTACCTGTTGCTGTTCCATCAACATCTAATACTCAGAGTGTTCCTGTTAACATAAGAGATTTTGTTTCTAAATCCATTAAGAAGGCTATGTCTGTTATTCCTCCTTCTAGTAAATGTAAAAGGTCTTTTAAAACTTCTCATTTTTCAGATGAATTTTTAAATGAACATCATCATTCTGATTCTGATAATGGTTCCTCTGGTTCAGAGGATTCTGTCTCAGAGGTTGATGCTGATAAATCTTCATATTTATTCAAAATGGAATTTATTCGTTCTTTACTTAAAGAAGTCTTAATTGCATTAGAAATAGAGGATTCTGGTCCTCTTGATACTAAATCTAAATGTTTAAATAAGGTTTTTAAATCTCCTGTAGTTATTCCAGAAGTTTTTCCTGTCCCTGATGCTATTTCTGAAGTAATCTCCAGGGAATGGAATAATTTGGGTAATTCATTTACTCCTTCTAAACGTTTTAAGCAATTATATCCTGTGCCATCTGACAGATTAGAATTTTGGGACAAAATCCTTAAAGTTGATGGGGCTGTCTCTACTCTTGCTAAACGTACTACTATTCCTACGGCAGATAGTACTTCCTTTAAGGATCCTTTAGATAGGAAGATTGAATCCTTTCTAAGAAAAGCTTACTTATGTTCAGGTAATCTTCTTAGACCTGCTATATCTTTAGCGGATGTTGCTGCAGCTTCAACTTTTTGGTTAGAAGCTTTAGCGCAACAAGTAACAGATCATAATTCTCATAGCATTGTTAATCTTCTTCAACATGCTAATAATTTTATTTGTGATGCTATCTTTGATATCATTAGGGTTGATGTCAGGTATATGTCTCTAGCTATTTTAGCTAGAAGAGCTTTATGGCTTAAAACTTGGAATGCTGATATGTCTTCTAAGTCAACTTTGCTTTCCCTTTCTTTCCAGGGTAATAAATTATTTGGTTCTCAGTTGGGTTCTATTATCTCAACTGTTACTGGAGGGAAAGGAACTTTTTTACCACAGGATAAAAAATCTAAAGGTAAATTTAGATATAATAATCGTTTTCGTTCCTTTCGTCACAATAAGGAACAAAAGCCTGATCCTTCACCCACAGGAGCGGTATCAGTTTGGAAACCATCTCCAGTCTGGAATAAATCCAAGCCTTTTAGAAAACCAAAGCCAGCTCCCAAGTCCACATGAAGGTGAGGCCCTCATTCCAGCCCAGCTGGTAGGGGGCAGATTACGATTTTTCAAAGAAATTTGGATCAATTCAATTCACAATCTTTGGATTCAAAACATTGTTTCAGAAGGGTACAGAATTGGCTTCAAGATAAGGCCTCCTGCAAAGAGATTTTTTCTTTCCCGTGTCCCAGTAAATCCAGCGAAGGCTCAAGCATTTCTGAAATGTGTTTCAGATCTAGAGTTGGCTGGAGTAATTATGCCAGTTCCAGTTCTGGAACAGGGGCTGGGGTTTTATTCAAATCTCTTCATTGTACCAAAGAAGGAGAATTCCTTCAGACCAGTTCTGGATCTAAAAATATTGAATCGTTATGTAAAGATACCAACATTCAAAATGGTAACTATAAGGACTATCCTCCATTTTTTTCAGCAAGGGCATTATATGTCCACAATAGATTTACAGGATGCATATCTGCATATTCCGATTCATCCAGATCACTATCAGTTTCTGAGATTCTCTTTCCTAGACAAGCATTACCAGTTTGTGGCTCTGCCGTTTGGCCTAGCAACAGCTCCAAGAATTTTTACAAAGGTTCTCGGTGCCCTTCTGTCTGTAATCAGAGAACAGGGTATTGTGGTATTTCCTTATTTGGACGATATCTTGGTACTTGCTCAGTCTTCACATTTAGCAGAATCTCATACGAATCGACTTGTGTTGTTTCTTCAAGTTCATGGTTGGAGGATCAATTTACCGAAAAGTTCATTGATTCCTCAGACAAGGGTAACCTTTTTAGGTTTCCAGATAGATTCAGCGTCCATGACTCTGTCTCTGACAGACAAGAGACGTCTAAAATTGATTACAGCTTGTCGAAACCTTCAATCACAATCATTCCCTTCGGTAGCCTTATGCATGGAAATTCTAGGTCTTATGACATCTGCATCGGAAGCGATCCCCTTTGCTCATTTTCACATGCGACCTCTTCAGCTCTGTATGCTGAACCAGTGGTGCAGGGGTTACACAAAGATATCTCAAGTAATATCTTTAAAACCGATTGTACGACACTCTCTGACGTGGTGGACAGATCACCATCGTTTAGTTCAGGGGGCTTCTTTTGTTCTTCCGACCTGGACTGTAATTTCAACAGATGCAAGTCTGACAGGTTGGGGAGCTGTTTGGGGGTCTCTGACAGCACAAGGGGTTTGGGCATTCTACTAGGTCAGTTTCTACTTTCTGGGCGTTTAGGAATGAAGCTTCGGTCGATCAGATTTGCAAAGCAGCAACTTGGTCTTCTTTGCATACTTTTACTAAATTCTACCATTTTGATGTGTTTTCTTCTTCTGAAGCAGTTTTTGGTAGAAAAGTACTTCAGGCAGCTGTTTCAGTTTGATTCTTCTGCTTATAATTTCAGTTTTTTCCATTATAAGATTTAAACTTTATTTTGGGTGTGGATTATTTTCAGCGGAATTGGCTGTCTTTATTTTATCCCTCCCTCTCTAGTGACTCTTGCGTGGAAGATCCACATCTTGGGTAGTCATTATCCCATACGTCACTAGCTCATGGACTCTTGCTAATTACATGAAAGAAAACATAATTTATGTAAGAACTTACCTGATAAATTAATTTCTTTCATATTAGCAAGAGTCCATGAGGCCCATCCTTTTTGTGGTGGTTATGATTTTTTTGTATAAAGCACAATTATTCCAATTCCTTATTTTTTATGCTTTCGCACTTTTTTCTTATCACCCCACTTCTTGGCTATGCGTTAAACTGATTTGTGGGTGTGGTGAGGGGTGTATTTATAGGCATTTTGAGGTTTGGTAAACTTTGCCCCTCCTGGTAGGAATGTATATCCCATACGTCACTAGCTCATGGACTCTTGCTAATATGAAAGAAATGAATTTATCAGGTAAGTTCTTACATAAATTATGTTTTTTTTATACATACATTTTTTAAAATATTAATTTCAGAATAAGTTTGTATTTTTGAATTCTGGGTTTGGGGTCTGTACCTGTACTTTGATATTGCACATGAGTGCCCCACTTAACCAATGACTTGCAAAGCATGCTCAATGAACGTGCCACTACTGCTTCCCATTGAAAGTATTGGGTGCACCATGTAAGAAATGGGTGCATTCAAAATGGTTTGGTTAACCAACTTTTAATACCTGATCATGCGTTATTTTTGCACAAGGCTGAGAGCAAAATGATTTGCCATGCTTTATTCATTGTAATGTGGCCCTATTTGTTCAACCATCATAAAGGTGCTGCCTGGAGTCGCAATGCTCCAGATAATACTGGAAACTGGAATTATGAAACAACAGCTTAGTTCATGAGAATCCATTATGATTAACCAAAATAGGTGCAAAATTCATTTAGATCTATCCACATCTTTGGCTTAATGCCAAAGCATACAAATTATCTGGAGACCCTATCTCACCCATAAAAATAACTCTTGGGGCCCGATTCATCAAGCTCCGAATGGAGCTTGATGCAGCTGTTTCCACGCGAGCCTTCAGGTTCGCCGGAAACAGGAGTTAAGAAGCAGTGGTCTTAAGACAGCTGCTCCTTAACTCGTCTGCATGCTATGAGGCTGCAGACATCAATCCGCCCAATCACATATGATCGGGTTGATTGACACCCCCTGCTAGCTGCCGAATCCCCAGAACTGCTTGTGTAATGATAAATGCAGACAGCGTATGCTGTTGGCATTTATCAATGTGCGGCGGACATGATCGCTACAGCGGATCATGTTCGTCTACACCATGATAAATCTACTCTTATATATTATCTCTTTTGGAATTTTAAAAACTTTTCAAAACAATAGTTTTTCTTAGTCCTAGAATGAGTTGGCCAAGTTCAAGACTCGGTGCTAAGGGTCACTTTAAGAAGTAGGACAGTATAATATAATTGAAATCTTCTATAATTCTAGTTATTATTGTATTGTTTATAAGCTGGGTCACATTGCCTATGGTTAAACTGCTACAGCAACCAGAGACCAGTTCACTAAAAATGTGATAGCATGGAGAGCAGTGTTAATTTTGACAGCAAATTTCAATTTAGTCTTAGTTTTAGTCTTTTGACTAAAATGCCATTTTAGTTTTAGTCGTATTTTAGTCATCTGAATTAATTTAGTTTTAGTCTAGTTTTAGTCGATTGAATCTCCAGTAGATTTTAGTCGACTAAATCTCCAGTAGATTTTATTCAACTAAAATCTAAGGGGTTTAGTTAAAGTGTAATGCATTATTTTAGCATTTCTCTATCATTTGCAAACTGATTATATACTACAGGAGTAAACATAACACCTGTTATTATTTATGGTATTAAGGTTTAAACATGCAATACAGACACAGATTTAACCGTTTTGATATGTAACATCTTTATTAAACATAAATTAAATAAAACCAAGTTTCATAAACAAACAGAAGTGCAACTTTAAAATATATATATAAAAAAACCTGTAAACTGTATTGGCTGTATTGCACATATTACCCAATATAAAAACTTTAACAGTTCTCTGTTACTAATTAAAACAAGTATCAAGTAACTCAACACAACAATAAGTTTATGCAGCTAGCACAGGCACAGCATAACTTAAACCCATATTCGTGGTTTATGCTTATTTCTATAGGAAGAATCAATTGATTGTTCACAGATTCGAAAATGGTTCGGCAACGATATTAGCACTGCTCTAGAACTTCCAAACTCATTATATACTCCTGGAGTAAAGGTTTATTAACCTGTTTTAATTTATGGTATTAAGGTTTGAACATGCAATACAGATTTAACAGATTTAACTGTTGTGGTATATAACATCTCTTTATTTATCTTAAAATTTAATAAAATTAAGCTTAGTAAATTTTACAAAAGAGCAGTACTTGGATATGGATTGATTATAACAACTTGCATAAAATGTTTTTGTCAGCAAATTTTGATTTAGTTTTAGTCATAGTCTTTTGACTAAAATGTCATTTTGATGTAGTTTTAGTCACAGTCTTTTGACTAAAATGTCATTTTGATTTAGTTTTAGTCATAGTTTTTTGACTAAAATGTCATTTTAGTTTTAGTCGTATTTTAGTCATCATAATTTCTTTAGTTTTATAGTCATTTTAGTCTAGTTTTAGTTGACGAAATTAACACTGATGGAGAGAAATATCACACCAACAGGCCTCATTCAAAGGAAAGTTGAACCTCGAAGTTCTAGTGAGTAGAGTATCTCAAAGGGGAAATCAAATTTCCCAGAGGTCAACCGACACTGATAAAAAAAACAAAAAACAAATATAAATCAAACTATTTTGCTGTCAGCAAACTTTAACTTGCATTTGCTACTAGTTTTGCATACATACAAAAAATGCATTGTGTATTTTGTGATAGTCTTGGCAGCCTACATTTGGCAATTTAAAACAACAAGACCTGAAGCTGTAACATGCTTAGAGAATATGATGAGACCTTTGAAAGAACTTAAGACATGTCTCTGTTTAGCCCATTGAGATTTAATTTACATTAGAAAAATAAAATACACTTTGAATTTTATACTTTTTTGTGCAATTTAAACTACAGATTTTAAAATAGTTTTTTTTTCTCTTCCTACTTTAAATAAGAATCTAACTGTATAATATATACTCACATTTTCATACAAATTTAATCCATACATGTATTTCTATTTAATTAAAAGGGACAGTCAAGTCAAAATTAAACTATCATGATTAAAATAGGGCATGCATTTTTAAACTTTCCAATTTACTTTTATTATCAAATTTGCTTTGTTCTCTTGGTATTCTTTGTTGAAAGCTAAACCTAGGTAGGCTTATATGCTAATTTTCAAGCCCTTGAAGGCCGCTTCTTATCTAAGTGCGTTTTTCACAGACACTGCTAGTTCATGTGTGTCATATAGATAACATGCGCACCCTCCCATGGAGTTAGCACTAGGGATGGGTGAATGTTTCTAAACATTCAAAATTTAAAATGAATTTTGATAAATTCGTTCTTTCAAATCGAATTTCGAATGTTTAGATAACATTCTAACATTCTATTTTCGAATTTTCGTTTTTTAATTTTTCAATAAAATTCGAAAATATTTGTTTGAATAATAGAATGTTTAGCTATGTATTCATTCAATTTCGAAATGTAATATTATATATAATATCGAATGTCTACAACTGTGTTCAATAAATGTAATATTCAAACTTGAATGCTACATTTGAATTAGAATGTCACATTCGAATTGAAATAGTATTTCTTGTCTAATATAGTGTGTTTTTTAAATGTAATATTCAAATTTGAATGTAACATTCGAATTTGAATAGTATTTCTAGTCTAATACTGTGTTTAATAAATGTAATATTCGAATTCGAATGCTACATTCGAATTCGAATGTGATATTCGAATTTGAAATAGTATTTCTAGTTTAATACTGTGTTTTATAAATGTAATATTCGAATTTGAATGTGAGCTTCGAATTCGAATGTGACATTTGAATTCGAAATAGTATTTCTAGTCTACAACTGTGTTTTATAAATGTAATATTCGAATTCAAATGTGACATTCAAAAACTGTAACTAACATTCGATAGTAACATTTTTAAGAATATTCTTTCTTATCAACATTCTATTATGTAAATTGAATTTCTACAATAACATTCGTTCTAACATTCAAATTCAAATATAAACATATTTGCCCATCCCTAGTCTGCACTGATTGGCTAAAAAGCATGTCTCTCAAAAGAACTGGGATAAGGGGCATTTTCAGAAGCTTAGATACATGGTAATCACAGAGGTAAAAGTATATTATATAACTGTGTTGGTTATGCAAACTGGGGAATGGGTAATAAAAGGATTCTCTATCTTTTTAAACAATAAAAAATGTGGAGTATACTGTCCCTTTAAGATTTTTTTCACTGTGCTTTCAATAAGCTTTTTAAATTGTTTATTTCATTGAGCACTATATTATGATGTGTGTGTAATACAGATCTCTCAGGTAAAATTACATTTAAAGAATGCTGTGAAAGACTTCATAGCCCTGACAGAACGTTCTAGAGAATCGTGCCAACATGGAAAGCTTTAGAGAACATTCTACATATTATTTAATACATTTAGAAAGAAAATGTTTAAAATGCACTTAGTAAAAGAACAAAACTCCAAATATCACTGTACAGTAGACTGCCATGAGCAATCTGTTTTGCTCAACTTGTACTCCGGTCCCTAGTATTAAAATTAGAATCATTTTTGCTTTTGACTGTACCTTTAATTATTTATTTATTTTAGATAGACTTTATTGATCAACAAATAATACATTGTGGACAATTATATATATATTGCAAGTATGTAAACAAGAATTAAAATTACAAGCAAGAAGATTTGCACAAATAGCATATACTGAATGTATCCATCCAGTAAGACTAGTCAATTAACACGTTTTTTTTGCATACAAGTTAACATGCAATGTTACCAAAATCTGATCTATATTGACAGTAAAATGAAAAAATAACCTGTTGTATCTCACCTCATGTCAGAGGTCTAATCCCTTTAAATAGTTTAAATCATTTTTCTTTTTTATACAGATTTTTTGCAATGCAGTGTTCAGTTGCTGACATAAGCTATTCATAAATAAAAGAAAAAAGATTTAATATCCCTTTAAGAAAGAGCACCTTTTACCAGTATCTTTTATTATGTTCTGACGTCTATAAAAACAAGGTAATTATTTCAGCCTGCTGCAGACAACTGTTAATCAAAAGTGTTTAGTAGTAATGGAGTGTTTAGACTTACGTAGAAGATATTCAGAGCTGTCATGATCATAATCGTTGTCTTCTGGGAAATGATTAATTCGAAAACAGTTTCCTTTGTAGAGACCTAAACAAAGGGAATAAAAAGATCACATTACACACCAGCTAAATCTATTACTGTGTGTGATAGAGATTTAAAACATATTCACAAGCTGTATTACAGTTTCTTTCTACTATATCGTTTCACAAATAAATGTAAAAAAGAATGTGTAATATAATAACCCCTTGCATCAGAATCGGACGTACCTATTATACATTATGTAATAAATACAATTCTTATTAAAAAACAAGCAATAAAGAGACCCAAATATAGGGTGGATTACAAGTGGATTGCAAATTTGCCCGTTTGTGGGCGCACAATAAATAACCAGCCATTAATAGTGGCCGGTTATCACTACTGTGAGCTCAGATCTCTGGTTAATGTTCTAACAGTGCCCACCCCCCCAAAAAAATTTGTAGCATTTTTTTTTTTTTCATAAAAAGTCACTGCACTACAGTTTTTAGGGTTTAAAAATGGCAGATGTGGGGTGTTAGAAAAAAAATGGCACTAAAAAAGTGCCTTTACATAGCACTCTATGGGAATTGTGTGTCTCCTGTAAATATATATATATATGCTTATATACATATATATTTAAAATTGCTGCCCATCGCTGTACAACTTACCCCCTTTGCTGCTCCAGTTCTCATGCCTTTTCTGATGGCAAGAGAACGAGGCTACCATTGGAGTCTATGGAAGCGCAATCTATTGAGTGCAAAGCTTCCATGTAATGCGAACGTGAGGTCGCGTTCGCATTGGGCGCCACTTCAGATACCAGCACACAACAGATACCAGCACACAAATATTGCGCTTGCGGAAGTAATCTGGCCTATAGTGTTTAGTACTGGATTGGCTGCCTATTTCTGATTTTTGAATTGTGATAATAACTATGGCTTCACTTTTTTTATTTAGGTTTTAAGCAATGACATTCATTTATATCATAAAAAACAATATCTTATAGTTGAACATTTAAAAAATGGCTACAGATAATTAAACAAAAGCATTGCAAATGCTATTTTTTTTTATACATTAAAGGGACAGTCCACTCTGTGGCCCTCTCTGCACCAGACATTAACGGCTAAGTTCGTTGGTGGGTGGGAGCCGGTGTGGGAGGCGGGTGGCAGCCATCGATGGCCCTGGATGATGCGGAGGGGGGCGGGATCGTGGGCGGGGATGCCCGGGGGCGCGCACAGACGCGCGCACCTGCACGGGGAGGCGGGGGCGGGAGCGTGCACGGGGAGGGAGCGGGTGGGAACTATTTTATTTAGAAGTGGGGAGAAAGGGGGATATTATTTTCAATTTAGCAAGATCGGTATGGCTGGTGGGGTGTTAGTCTGTGGGGGGAAGCTACACTACAGAAAAAAATAAAATAAAAATAATAAAACCCTTTTTTTTTGCAAACTGGGTACTGGCAGACAGCTGCCAGTACCCAAGATGGCCCCCAATAAGGCAGGGGGGGTTAGAGAGCTGTTTTGGGGGGGGGGATCAGGGAGGTTGGGGGCTAACAGGGGATCCTACATAGCAGCATATGTAAATAGGCTCTTTTTAAAAAAAAAATATTCAAAGATGCCTTTTACTTTAGTACTGGCGGGGACAATTGTGGGGTGGGGGAGGGAAGGGAGCTGTTTGGGAGGGATCAGGGGGTGTGATGTGTCAGGTGGGAGGCTGATCTCTACAATAAAGCTAAAATTAACCCTGCAAGCTCCCTACAAACTACCTAATTAACCCCTTCACTGCTGGGCATAATTCACGTGTGGTGCGCAGCGGCATTTAGCAGCCTTCTAATTACCAAAAAGCAACGCCAAAGCCATGTATGTCTGCTATTTCTGAACAAAGGGGATCCCAGAAAAGCATTTACAAACATTTGTGCCATAATTGCACAAGCTGTTTGTAAATGATTTCAGTGAGAAACCTAAAATTGTGAAAAATTTACCGTTTTTTTTAATTTGATCGCATTTGGCGGTGAAATGGTGGCATGAAATATACCAAAATGGGCCTAGATCAATACTTGGGGTTGTCTACTACACTACACTACACTACAGCTAAAATTAACCCTAGAAGCTCCCTACATACTCACTAATTAACCCATTCACTGCTGGGCATAATACACATGTGGTGCGCAGTGGCATTTAGCTGCCTTCTAATTACCAAAAAAGCAATGCCAAAGCCATAAATGTCTGCTATTTCTAAAGAACGGGGATCCAAGAGAAGCATTTACAACCATTTATGCCATAATTGCATAAGTTGTTTGTAAATAATTTCAGTGAGAAACCTAAAGTTTGTGAAAAAAAATTGTGAAAAAGTGAACAATTTTTTTTATTTGATCGCATTTGGCGGTGAAATGGTGGCCTGAAATATGCCAAAATGGGTCTAGATCAATACTTTGGGATGTCTTCTAAAAAAAAATATATACATGTCAATGGATATTCAGGGATTCCTGAAAGATATCAGTGTTCCAATGTACTTAGCGCTAATTTTGAAAAAAAGTGGTTTGGAAATAGCAAAGTGCTACTTGTATTTATTGCCCTATAACTTGCAAAAAAAGCAAATAACATATAAACATTGGGTATTTCTAAACTCAGGACAAAATTTAGAAACTATTTAGCATGAGTGTTTTTTTGGTGGTTGTAGATGTGTAACATATTTTTGGGGTCAAAGTTAGAAAAAGTGTGTTTTTTTCCATTTTTTCATCATATTTTGTATTTTTTTTATAGCAAATTTTAAGAAATGATGAAAATAATGGTAGATTTTAAAAGTCCATTTAATGGCAAGAAAAACGGTATATAATATGTGTGGGTACAGTAAATGAGTAAGAGGAAAATTACAGCTAAACACAAACACCGCAAAAATGTAAAAATAGCCTTGGTTCCAAACGGACAGAAAATGGAAAAGTGCTGCGGTCATTAAGGGGTTTAACAACAACAATTCTGGTGTTTACTGTCCCTTTAAGTATCTTTTTAACATTGGATGAAATCTTCCATGGTCATAGTAGTAGTAGAAGGCTCAGGCAGGTACACAGGAAATGGTATCTAGAGTAGTCAAACACAAGAGGGCACCAGTTTTTTCTGTACTGAGTTTGCATTACAATTAAACAGATTGTCTTTTATTTCAGTCGTTCTCACGGCTTTGGACAGTAGGAGTTGAGAGATTGCAGTGTTGGGAGTACAGTGTGCTGGTTGTTGTAAAGACCAGCTTGCTCTTTTGCACGTATTTTGTTTTTTGTGCCATTAGTTGATAATCTTTGTACAATTCCTGAAATCATTGCTTTTACAGTTTTATTGTACCTCTTTTCTTCTGTTGGAATGTTATAGATGTAATGCTCAAAACTTGTGCACGCTCGTAAGCCTACTTCAGTATATTCTCATGAAAAGGAACAATGTTTCAACAAAAGATACCAAAAAAAAAATATGACAATAAAAAAGTAAATTGGAGATTTTTTTTAAAGTTGTGCACTATTTTTGAAAACCAGCCATGAAACTGTAGTTTTACTGCTATGTCCCTTTAAGTTGCTGACATGGACCAATCCTATCTGCATCTAGTGGTGACCTCAGAATCCTGACTTAAATATTAACGCTACCCTCACCTCGCCTATTACTGTGTAGACAAGTAGCCACATGACATTTTGGTTCTAAATCACTAAATAGTTTTATTATTTACACAATCCTTCATAGAAGATCACAATTAATTTTTCTGTTTATGTAGTGGATAATTTCCAATCTTGATCTAGAGAATGCGGGGTACCTCAAAAAGGATCAGAATAACCTTTCCATAAGGTCAATATGCCCATTTATTTTTATTTGTATGATGTACTAAACTAGTCTTGTATTATCTTTACTTCTGAAATGAAAGTTTTAAAGATTGCTACATTTTAAAGAGACATTATTTGTCTATAAAAAGTGATAAGATATTGTAAAATTATAGACGTATTATCTGCAACATGACCATGTCTACTCTAGGAACAAACACAATTTGGCTCCTTTAAAAAAGGCAAGTGGTGATAGGAGTTTGGCCTTTAAAATAATTCAGCAAGCAAGGTGTTAATCTATTCTAAAAGTTTTCAAATTAGTGTTAACTAATTGCTCCAAGGAAATAATAATAATACTTCTTCCCATACATACAAACATTTTAAATCTTCTCAATATTTGGGAAATAACCCCTACTTCTTCAGTGGCAGTATTTCCTTAAAGCATTAAAAGATTACTCTGTAATCTTAAAAATATAGGGTGGAGCCATCAGACTGACGACCGCATAAGAAGATGAAAAGATGTTAGAAGAAAGAAAGTGTAAGCATTTTGATATTAAACTAGCCCATAGTTAATCTTGTTTCTATGGGAACCTAGTTACAAATCAGCCACTAATTCAGATTGGTATGTGTCAAGTGATAAATATTTATCACTTCCTTTGTGGACCATGAATCTGAGCAATTTCCCAGTCAGTTATTTGTTATAATTTACCTGCACAATGAAAGCTGTACTGTACTTCTTGTTTATAATCTTATTTTAAAGGGACACTCTAATCCAATTTTGTTATTGTTTAAAAAGATAGATAATCCCTTTAATACGCATTCCCCAGCTTTACACAGCCAACATGGTTATATTAATATACTTTTTACCTCTGTGATTACCTTGTATCTATTTATCAAATGGCTATTTATTTATTATCTATTGACTTGCATGTTAGCCAATTAGTGTTGTGTGCTGCACAACTCGATAGGACTATGCACAATATTATCTATATGGCACACATGAATTAAGAAGCTGTCTGTAGTGGCTTAGAAACAGTCAGACATGTAGAGGTTTAAATATTATAAAGTATATTAACATAACAATGTTGGTTGTGCAAAGCTGGGGAATGGGTAAAAAAGGTGACTGTCCCTTTAATGGTAATCTCTGCATTCATTATTACCACTTTTCTACACATTGAAAGCGAATCATGATGGCAGAACACATTATATCAATAACCATTAGTCTTTGTCCTATATTTTCCCATATATTTACAAATCCTTATGCACTTTATTTTCCCTTTTCTTTGTTTCTCTTAATAGCACCTCATATCCTGAAAACCAAAGCCAACTGTTTATTCCGTGATGGGTCTTATCTGCAACCAAAATGAACTGACCTGTACATTGGTTTGAATGTAATAAATTACTTTTGGAACCTAACAATTTGGAATGTGTGTTTACATATTGCCAAAATGTCCTGAAGTCTGTTCTTGAAAATGTTTATGATATAAGATGGGTTGGATTTAAATTTGTCTTCTCAATTAGCTCTTTGAAACCAGAACGCAATTCAAGAGTGATGTAATCAAAACCATAGTTATAAATACCACTTTTAGTCTTTTTTTAATTAAACGAAATTCCTTTTTTTGTTGCATAAGTTTATTCATTATGGCTTATTAAAAATAAGGCACATTTTTATCACTTTAAACTCAGCGGTGTGCACAAGCTCATCTACATTACAAAGAAGAGCAGATGAGATTAATTAACTTGCCTTGCTAGAAAAAAATAAATAGTGTGTAAAGCTTTTTAGGGCTTTGGGATAGAGAGGGCGCCAAAGGCTAAAGGTATCAAACACCAAAATTATCGTATAATAAAAGCATTTATTTAAAAAAAATAAACATCCTAGAAATTACACAATATAAACAGGGACGTCTCCCTATATTAAAACTCTATATTAAAACTCTATATGTTCAGTAGGAAGGCAAGAAACTGGTTCAAAATAAAATATACGGTCTGTATATTAATACAATAATAAACAGGTATATATAAAAAAATGAGAACAATTTGTTGCAATAAAAAACAATTCAAGTTACTTAGAAAGCTTAGATATAAGTATGGCCCATATGGATATATATCGGTTTCAGATGGATCCAATTATTCTGTTCTCTAAGTATGGTGAGAGATAGAAAAGGCGTGAAACTTTCCAGCAATAGATATACAGTCCACCAAAGAATCGGTATGTAAATTGGTTCGATAGATATACAATCACTGTATTTACAGCACTTTACTTTACCACTTCTTCTGTCTTCGGTCACTCCAGGGACCGCTACAAGATCCAAGGCAGTCTCTCCGAGCTGTAAACACAGACCACACACGTGTTGGGACGGCGTCTGACGTCACGCCTCGTCCGTTCGTCTCCTATATAGACAAATTACAGCGTACTTGTACCAGCTGTGGATTGTAATAGTTCTTTCAATTTTTCAGCCCTGTGCTGTGCACTTTAGCTATGAATACAGTGGGATATTTAAATTCATCCACGCTGTAAGATTGAATGAGTTATAGCAGAGAGGTTAACCCGGGTTAAATGGCAATGCTGATATTAGGCATTGATTAGGCATTGATAAAGCCCACAGGTGGGCGAAACGCGTCGATTGCTTTTGTGACTTTGTAGCAGCACACCAAGAGTGACTAACATCACCATATGCCTAATATCAGCATTGCCATCTAACCCGGGTTAACCTCTCTGCTATAACTCATTCAATCTTACAGCGTGGATGAATTTAAATATCCCACTGTATTCATAGCTAAAGTGCACAGCACAGGGCTGAAAAATTGAAAGAACTATTACAATCCACAGCTGGTACAAGTACGCTGTAATTTGTCTATATAGGAGACGAACGGACGAGGCGTGACGTCAGACGCCGTCCCAACACGTGTGTGTTCTGTGTTTACAGCTCGGAGAGACTGCCTTGGATCTTGTAGCTTTTAACACTCTCTGTACAAAGCATTGGGATAATTTTAAGAGCTGCATTGCAATTAAGCAGAAAACAATTTCCAAACAACTTTTTTATACATAAACTTTGTCATTCATCAGTCTTTACTCATGGCTATTTGAACTACATAGTTCAGTGTTTTTGCACATGCCCAGTTCACACTGCACATGCATCTGTGGAAGGGAACATGCTTAAGAAACGTGTCAGGACAAAGCTTGTAAATAGCATTATAGCAGTGATGTCACTTCCTGTTTTATGAGAATCACAAGCAAGAGTTGTTTCTATGCATCTTTGCACTGGACATTTGGCATAAGGACACAAGCCAATATCTTATCCACACGTCACTCTTTTGGGTGGCTGATAATCCATTACACTGCTCGGTGTGTTTTGCTGACAAATATAGTTAAGTAAAAAACAAACTTTCGTGATTCAGATAGAGAATGTCGTTTTAACAACTTTGCTATTTACTTCCATTATCTTATTTACTTTGTTCTCTAGCTCTTTAGGGTGGCTGATGGACCGCTGCTCCATAACCTGTCCGCCTGCTCTGAGCAGGTGGACAGACATCGCCGAAAATCAACCCTATCGAGTACGATCGGGTTGACACCTCCCTGCTGGCAGCCTATTGCCCGCGAGTCTGCAGGGTGCGGCGTTGCACCAGCAGCTCTTGTGAGCTGCTGGTGCAATTCTGAATACGGCGAGCGTATTGCTCGCCGTATTCAGCGATGTCTGTCGGACCTGATCCGCACTTATGGATCAGGTTCGACAGACATTGATAACTAGAGGCCTTTATCTGAATCATGAAAGAGAATTTTTGGGTTTCATGTCCCTTTAACTATTATCCCAGGCAAGTCTGAAAAGCCAGGGCCCCAAGAGTATGAAGCAAATTTGATTACAAAAGTATACTAGAAAGTTGTTTAAAATTGTATCCTGTACCTAAATCATGAAAGGAAAATGTTGGGTTTCTTGTCCATTTAAAAGAACATAAAAATGAGACAACTCTGTCAACTTTGAAATTGGAAGACTCGGGCTCCAGACAAGATAGTGCACCACAGCAATAGCGTCTTTATGCATTCTGCATACTTGAAAGAAGTTTAGGTGAAAAACACATGTGCCACGTTTCAGAGCCATTTCTCATTTTACCCAGCAAACCTACTAATACAGCAAACATGAACATCACTTACAAACATCTACCTAAGCCCTTTTAGTAAATGTAAAGGTTGTATTTGCTAGAGGTCCTTGTTTGCTGTGTGAGTTATCATGGATTGTTGCACATAACACAACCATATATGCGAATGGAATTGACATCCACTAATGAAACAGAATAATTTGCTGGTAGAGTACAAAATTGGTGCACTCTTTGATAAAGCTCATTGTTTATTGCGCAAAACGCGTCAGTGGTCGCTTTTGGACTATTGTGTCCTTTATAGATTATTAACTTTTAGTAGTGTAACAATAAAGCACTTTAGTTTTATCATATTATCTCTCTTTGCCAGTGTTCTTACTCTGTGACCTTTTATTTAAGGTAACTGTTCCTTCGTTCATCCAATATTGTTGACCCGCTAATGAAACATTAGAAAAGACGGGTGAACCGATCCTTGATTGGTTATCAACATGATCTCACCTCAACAAAAAGACCTCTCAGCAGCTAAATGAGCATCCACAAATATAGGCCCAGCATTTAATTAAAGGGACATTAAAGTCAAAAGGAAAGTTTCATGATTCAGATAGAGCATGCTATTTTATAAAGCTCGAAATTCCCTTCTATTATCAACTTTGCAAACTAAGTAGGCCCATAGGACTTTATGGCAGTAGTGTTTGCAACAATGTATAACTTTGCTACAAACATTGTTGCAGACAAAGTTGCATTAGAGTCCTAAAGACACAAACATGCACCTGAGCTCTTATGATCCCACCTAGTTTACTTTCCAACAAAGTATACAGAAAGAACAAAGCAAATTTGATTATAGAAGTAAATTGGAAAGATGTTTACTATTGCACGCTCTGTCTAAACAATGAAAGTTTAGTTTTGACTTCACTGTCATTTTAGGGGGGGGGGGGGGGGACTACAATTCAATATACTTTTTTTCCCTATGAAATAAATCTGAAAATGATTTAGTTTTACACCCCAGACAGGCAGGATTGCCTCCATCACACTCAAGTATGATGAAATTCACCTGAGCCAGCAACATTCTGCACAGTGATTGATTAGATGAGACAACAAGCTCATTTACATCCATCTGTAGATAATTAGGCATAGCAAAGGAGACCAGGAACAAGGATTCCAACAGGTTTTTCCTTGTCATGCTCATAATTTGCAAAACCTTGTCAACTGTGCTAACAAAATTACTACTCTAAATATTTTTAAAACATTTCTTTAGGTTTCCCTTTTTACTGCTTGAAAAACATGCTTATGAGATCTATCTATCTATCTATCTATCTATCTATCTATCTATCTATCTATCTATCTATCTTTCTTTAAATCTATCTATCTATCTATCTATCTATCTATCTATCTATCTATCTACAAGCTATCTATGATCTATCTATCTGTCTATCTACCTATGATTTATCTATCTATGATCAATGTATCTATCTATATATCTATCTATCTATCTGTCTGTCTGTCTGTCTGTCTGTCAGTATCTATCTATCTATCTATCTATCTATCTATCTATCTATCTATCTATCTGTATCTATCTATATATCTATCTGTCTGTCTGTCTGTCTGTCTCATAACTCAACCTTTGCACAGCATATTTCCAACAATAAAGATGGTGCAGGTTTGCAAACTTTTGCAAAATTAATAAATATATAACTTTATGCTTTTATTTTGGTCCTTGTTTCTGGGCATTTTTTCAAGGACACCAATCATGTTCCAATCATAATTTGTGTGTGGTATGATATATTAGTATTGACGTTTTCATGAAAGCTTAATATTTGTAACATTATAAAGAATTTAGGAACATGGAAGTGAATATAAATGAGTATAATCTCTTTCATGCAGTGAATAGAGTGCATTAAAAAATTATTTTTTATTTTTTATTTTTTTTGTGGGGTGGAGATTTATGCATTTTTGGATACACAGACACTTTTCAGCCTTGTAAGATAAGCTATTACAGCTGGCCACCATAAATTGATGCTAGAGGTTTGGCCTGCAGCCAATCAAGTGTTCTACTGTAGGATTTTTTATATTGTATGGCAAGATTGTCTGATCCGCACTTTAAGAAGAAGTCTTGTTAGTCTCCTTAGTTTTAGCATTATATTGTATATTTTTTTTCTATGAATATGATCACAGTGCTTAATTCTAAGTGATCAAGTGTGAAATGTTAATGCTAGTTACAATATGTTAAAAAGCAATTTCTCATCCTTAAAGGGCCATAATAGTTGAAAAATTATATGTTCTAATCTGTTACAGTGTGTAATTTTAAAACTATCAACCCTATTTTATGGGGCATGTAGATTAGTGTTAGGTATAATGGTGTGTTTTTTTTTATTATTTTGGATACTGTAGTTTTATTATTTTTTGTAACTTAGTTTTTGTTTTTTATTTTTTGTCACTTAGGGGGTTTAGTTTAGAGGAGGTTAGGTGTTTGCGTTGGGAGGTGTTGGTTTAGGCTTTAATCTCTTAACTACCCCCCATACCTGTATGGGGGTTGATTAGGTGATTATTGATGGCAACCATTTATTAGGCATTAATCTCCTAACCAACCCCATACCTGTATAGGGGTTGATTAAGTGATTAGGTTAGGGCAGCTTAAGGGTTAATAGTGCATGTATCTAAAAATTTTAAAATATTATGCATTCTTATGTATGATGCATATTCTTTTAACTATTGTATATAAATATAATGTCTTTATTTTTTTTGTGTTTTTTTATTGTAAACATAAATATATATTTTAAAATGTATATTTATGTTACAAAAGGCATTAGTAATACAATTGTATTATTACATAACAGGCATGCAGTTATGTAATACTATAAATATAATGCAACTGTCTTTTATAACATAAATATCTATTTTAAAAATATATTTAAAATACATCAAGCAAGAATATCTACATTTTAATTTATATATCCAATAATTAAACTAATATGTATTATACATGATCATGCATCCTGCTAGTGGGAGTAGCTTGCACTTTGGTTCGGACACATCGACACAAGATCAATATGTTTAAATCAGGGAAGTCCTGGTTGCGAGGAGATTAGCGGCCATGTTTGTCTCGCCAGCTATCAGCTGACAAGACTACGTTGCCTGAGGTAGTTAGTGTAGGTGTAATTAAACTTAGGTTTCCACAGCAATATTTGCAGTGTGCCTACACAGAAACTGATTTTAGTTTCAGTGAGCAAGCTGTCTGCGCTGTGTAGGCCGACTTCAACTAGGCCCGCCCCACGCCGCAGAAAAATGCAGATATGCGGTGATGCGGATGGTGATGTTATGTGTCCACTGACTTCTATGACATCAGCACTCACAGACATTGCTTGGACATGCCCCTTTTCTTTTAATATCTTGATGGAAACTTGGGCTGCAAGGCAGACGAGGCCAGTGTGGCAGTTTCTCGACCATCTGTTGATGCTTTGAATATCGGGGCCTAATTGTTTTTGCATTGTCTATTATTTATGCATTTGTTGATAATGCAATTCTACTGTATTTAATGGTCATTTAAAGTCTAATTTATAACAAAGGTACTAATTTTCATAAATACTGCTACACCCAGTCATCCACAGTTTATATGGATTTAAATCACCAGCACACAGATGGAGTACAGTAACATGGTTAATACACATCTGTGCCTGCAGCTCTCTCCAAAGCTATTCTCTTATTTTAACCCAAAAGTGCTTGTTAGTGAAGTACTGCATCTTCACACTGGGTGCCGCCATCTTGAAAGTGAAGTATTCTTGTACCCTTTTACAGACTTGGTGCATATTCACAGATCAGTGATAGAGGGGCCGATTTATTAAAGTGCGGACGGACATGATATGATGTAGCCCACCGCACATCAATAAATGGCGACAGCATACGCTGTCAGCATTTATCATTGCACAAGCAGTACTTGTGAACTGCTTGTGCAATGCCGCCCCCTGCAGATTCATGGCCAATCGGCCGCTAGCAGGGGGTGTCAATCAGCCTGATAGTATACAGGACTGGACTGGGAATAAAAAGCAGCCCTGGAAAAATATAAAGACCAGTCCAATTTTCCCTTGAGTCGGAAGAATGCACATGCCCCATTTTTCTCAAAGGGGATTACTGGGATACTTCTTCCCCAGAATTACATTTTATTAATTATTAAAACAAGATGTGAGATTGGTGTTATAAAGCCACCCTACAACCCAATTGCATTCGTTAATCCCCCTTTAAATTGTAGCTTTCCAGCCCTAGCTGCTGCAGCCCACCGGGAAATCTCCTGGTATCCTGGTAGGCCAATCCGGCCCTGATAGTATAGGATCGGGCGGATTGATGTCCGCAGCCTCAGAGCAGGTGGACAAGATATGGAGCAGCGGTCTGCCCCTGGAAATAAGGTCATCAAGCTCCATTCGCTTGATAATTCATCCCCATTGTCTTCTTGGCAAGGCGTATTAAGCACTTCAATTTAGCTTGCACAATACAGAGCAGGTGCTGTACCTTTTTGTATTATTCCGAATGGCTTTTTTATATTTTTTATGCAACTTTTAAACTTTTTAAAAAACAGCAATCTGTAAACAAGTAATTCTTCTTTCTATTGTGCAAACTAATCAAAAGTAAAAGGTACAGGTGTCTGAAAGCTGGCAATGCCACTGACCTGTGAAAGCTCACTGCTTCTCTCACAGGATACAATAATATAAGAATACCAAGATGGCGGTGCCCAGTATACAGGTGCAGAGCTTTATCAACTGGCTTCTGTAATGGGTTAAAATAAGGGAACAAGAGAGTTACAGATATAAGGAAAAAAGCAATAGCATAGTTAGTATTAGTTTACTTCTATTATCAATGTTGCTTCATTCTCTTGGTATCCTTTGTTGAAGAAGCTGCAATGCACTTCTAGGAGCAGGCTAAACAAATCAGTAAGCCAATCACAAGAGGCATATATGTGCAGCCACCAGTCACTAGTTAGCTGTCCAGAACGTACTTAGGTACCCTTTTCAACAAAGGATACTGAGAGAACTAAGCAAATTAGATAATTAATGTAAACTGGAACATTGATTAAAATTGCATGTTCTATCTGTATCATAAAATAAATATTTTGGGTTTCATGTCCCTTTAATATATATTTAGTTTTAGTGACAATAACACCATGCACAAGACACTTATCTGCGCTGTATAATATATATTTTTTTCTCTTTTCATTTTCCATGTACCATGTTCTGAAACTCATTTCCATAGCTGATTTGTATATGTCGTAGTTCAGTGAACATTGAACCTTTCTGTATTAAGAGGTAAAGATCTGTGCATATGTAATGTGTAATTCTCTGTATCTTGTACCTTCTGAAATGTCAAAAAGCTTCTGTGTATTGGACAATCTGTCTAGCGTTCGGTAAATAAGCAGATACCTGATTGGAATGCAGAGCTAGAGACCAAATGAAAAAAAAATAATAATATGAGCAGTGTCTTCAATATCGCGTTTTTTTCATAGATGTGTTGCCTGGAAGTGCAGTCAAATCTTTTCACTTCCAGTAACACAAATTAAGAAGCCGTCTGATTCAGAACTGACGTGTGCTTTGCAGTTCTAGTTATTTTATGTTTCTGGGAGAGGAAAGTGTATAATGATTTCAGAATGACTGTTTCCTCCATTCTAAATAAAAGGGACTCAGTGTTATGTGTATGAATGGGCAGCAGTAAACAGAAGTTAAAGGGACACTAAACGCAAATTTTTTCTTTCATGATTCAGATAGAGCCTGCAATTTTAAGCAACTTTCTAATTTACTCCCATTTATCAATTTTTCTTTGTTTTCTTGCTATCTTTATTTAAAAAGCAGGAATGTGATGCATAGGAGCCGGCCCATTTTTGGTTGAGAACCTGGGTTATGCTTGATTATTGGTGGGTAAATGTCAGCCTCCAGCAAGCAAGCGCTATCCATGGTGCTGAACCTAAAATGGCCTGGCTGCTAAAATTTACATTCATGATTTTCAAATAAAGATAGCAAGAGAACGAAGAAAAATTGATAATAGGAGTAAATTAGAAAGTTGCTTAAAATTGCTGCGCTATCTGAACCATGAAATAAATTATTTGGGTTCAGTGTCCCTTTAAAGGGTCATAATGCTCATATGCTAAATCACTTGGAAGTGATGCAGCATAACTGTAAAAAGCTGAAAAGAAAATATCACCTGAGAGCATCTCTATGTAAAAAAGGAAGATATTTTACCTCCAAATTTCTTCAGCTCACCAGGGTAAGTAAGTTGAAAAGAAACAAAAACAAAAAAAACAATAGCCAATCAACATCAGCAGTGCTGAGGTAATGTTTTGCCTTTGCTGTGATCTCACAAGATTTCACAGTACTTACATAAACTGAATAGGAAAATAACAAGACTGTGCCTGCACATGCCAGATGCACATTCCCTTGCAAGTCCTGGGACTAGCATCCTGACTGGCTGCTTAAAGTCTCTTTACAGTGTAGTGTGAATACTTCTAAATTTGAGGTAACATATCTTCCTTTTTTTACAAAAAATTGTTCAGGTGATATTTTCTAGTAAGCTTTTTACAGCCATGCTGCATCACTTTCAAGTGCTTCAACGTTTGAGTATTATAGTGATAGAATCACATGCACTAATTAATTTTATCACTAGAGACGCTCCAAAGCTATGTGTTTAACCCCGGCAAAGGTCCAATCAGCAGAGATAGTCACACTGCTGGGTCATGTAAATAGCACTGCTGATTAGATCAGAATCCACTTGGGACTAGGAGTGTTCTGCAGGTCCAGAACAGTACTTTATTTGTGGGTGCTAAATGCATGGCTTTGCAGCACTGCTAGTGATAGAATGACATATTTGAGTATGCTACTTTATCATTCTAATAGTCCTTTTAATGGACATTAAATTGATGGACATAACTTTAACAGAATGTTTTTATGGTGTCACCATGCTATTGTTTTTCCTCCTTGCAGCTGTCTTCAGAGCCAGTCTTATTTTAACCCTTTACAGGTAGGTTGGTGAAGATGGGCACCACCATCTTGAAGCTTACTCTATGGGGCCTATTTATGAAAGGCCTGTCGGACATGATCCGACATTGCGGATCATGTCCGACAGACCTTGCAGAATGCGGAGAGCAATACGCTCTCCGCATTCAGCATTGCACCGGCAGGGCTTGTGAACTGCTGGTACAACGCCGCCCCCTGCAGATTCGTGGCCAATCGGCCGCTAGCAGGGGGTGTCAATCAACCTTATCGTATTCAATCGGGTTGAATTGTAGTGATGTCTGTCCACATCCTCAGACCGCTGCTTCATAAACAGTGTTTCTGGCGAGCCTGAAGGCTCGCAAGAAAAACGGGTCTTCAAGCTCTATACGGAGCTTGATAAATATGCCCCTATATGACAGAAGTTGTGACCATTCACAGATCAGCAATGTACTTGGCTTTGTCATAACTGAATCATGAGCTTTGGGTTAGCTCAAACAAAACAGAGGTTTACAATTTTCTTACACAGTTTAAAAGTTACATAAAAAGGCTACATGATTAATTATAGAGAAATGCAGTCACTACAAAAATGTAAAACTCTTGCTACCCTGTAGTGCACAATTCAGCTGTCAAAAATCTGGCAACATCACTGATCTGTGAATGTGCACAACTTCTGTCGCAGAGTGCAATAATACCTAACTGCTCAGTGTAAAGATGTGAAACATTACCAACCAACACCTGTAAAGGGTTAAACTCTAAATCATGTTCAGAAAAGGGCAGCAGACACAAGTCACATACTATGATGTTAAAACTAACAAGAAATGCATGTTTGTGCACAACTCAATAGGGATTCACATATTTTTTCTTTTTCTTTTTTATAAAAGCTCTAGTTTGCATATGCTTTCTGAACCCTATCACTAGCACAGCCTGTAAATAAGCAACCTGAAGTTTTCATAAAGGAACACCTAAGGTCTCCATCCATGGAACTACTTGTCCAGGAAATTTCTTCAAAGAAAAGTGCTCTTCATTTGTTTTGAGAAAAAGTACAAATTCTTGGTAAAGGAAAATGATAGATAAGAATGTACTATGTCTGTTGATGACATATATAGAAAAAAATGCATATGTTATCAACTAAGGGCTAGATTATGTGTGGAGCGCTATTTTGCACTCCCGCTCATGCGTTAGCTTTGATGCGTGGGGTTTCGCTCGTAATACAAGTTGAAAGTAAAACGTTAACGAGCTGGTGAAAATCAAAGGAGAGTGCAAACTGGAAAAATAAAATATATGCTAGAATACCTACATAAGCTCTCAGGTCACACTCATGAACCTGCAGCCCCTCTATATGTCCCATAACCACATCATTCACCGGATTTGACCCAAATGGATTATAGGCTATTGTGATTGGAAGTTAATGTGACAGTGATGCTTTATGTAGAAGGCTGCAGAAGGTTTTTTTTTTTTAATAAAGATCCTTGTTTACATAAAAAACACAGGTAGAATTTGGGGTTTGGTCCCACCTTTACTATAGTGAGCAGCATGTACTTCAGATGGTTGATCTGTAATAAGCTATTTTAAGCTATTTACTATCTGATCACAGGGGAAAGGCTGTGTTTTACAGGCTGGATTGGACTGATAAAAATGCAGGTTTGTGGCACACAAAACCCTCTATATAAGTAAATATTTCTGCCAAAAAAAGCTGAATTATAGAATCTAGTCATTATTAACTAGGATGCAATTAAAGGGCCCAGATAATAATAAAATTATATGATCTAATCCATTAGAGGATGTAATTTACTGTTCTACTGTTTGCTTGAACCCCCGCAAAGGAGTTAAACACACAGTAGAAGTTCCACTCTGGAACCACAGTGCACTGCTGGTCCTGACAAAAACCTGCTGCTGTTCCAATCAGAAACGCTATTCTCACAACCCAGGTGTGCAACTAGAGTTGCTGATTGGAGAGTGGTGGTGTGCACTACTACTGTGTGTTTAAACTCATTTAGGGGGTTAAACACACAGTAGAGCAGGATCTATAGTCTTAAAATTACATGCTATAGCTTATTAGAACTTCAGTTTTGGACTTTTATGGCACTTTAAATGACTTAATGAACTTTTTTTTTTCTTATAAATGTTGATACTCTACAGCAAAAAGGTAAATAGTTCACAAGGAGTTCAATGCACAGTAATTTGATTACACAATTGCTAAGAATATACTCTGCAATACAGATCAAGCGTCCCATGGCACTGTGCTTCCATTAAAGCATATTCAATGGAAATACTCTGCTTCTTCTTCCACTGGGGGCTTAAAACAGCCAGCAATAGTCACAGATTCCATCTTATTATGGGCCAGATTACAAGTGGAGTGCTAAATATCACTTTCGCAACATATATGCGCTCCACTGAGTTTTACCAGCGCACGCAAATTTCTGAGAAGCATTGCACTCACAAGAGCATGCTTCCATAGGCTCCAATAGGAGCCTCTTTTTCATGGCGTCAGACACGATGAGAACCTAGCGCAGTGAAGGGGGAGAGCCGCACAGTAATGGCAGCTAATTGTAAATATATATGTACAGTATATGCTTATATACATATATATTGCTGTGTTAATATGTGTATATACACACATTAACACATAATAGATATATAAGCACATACATATATATTTACAAGGAACATACAGTTCCCATAGAACGCAATTAAAAGACACTTTTCAGTGCCGTGTTTTTTTCTTACACCCCACACCCGCCAACTTTAGTCCCTTATAAGTGCTTTTTGCAGTTATTTTATTAAAAAATAAAAATGCTACTTTACTGTGAATGCAACCCTAAAAGAAAATGATATAAAAGTGGCTTTCAAATGGTACCTACACCCAACAAGATTTCATAACTCACCAGATACAGATAAAAATTATTGCTACAGAGGTTGTGGGGAATTAGGCACGTATCTCCATGTATGGTGGAGCTGCCCTAGAGTTAGGAAAATTTGGGAAGATGCTGCAAAATTCATTGAAATACTCTTATCTAAGAATATAAATCTAAGACCAGAACACGCTTTACTACACTTCCCCACCATCGTAAGCTAACAGAAATGATCTATACTATCACTAGGCTGAGTATTGCCAAAAATTGGAAGTTGGAGCCTCCTCCGTTTACACAAATACTAATCAAAATAGAATATCACTATCATAGAACGGCACTCTTAGCACAAATATTAGACAAAGAAGACCAATTGCTTGTTGAGTGGGAACCTTACATTATGTTCTATGAGAAAACCAAAAGATGTCAGAGTGAGGAAGGGGTATTTCACAGATAGGACACGTGGTATGACTTATATTTGCAGAGTTAAATGACATAAGTAAATGGAATGACTAATTTGTAATGAATAAGACTTGAGGTACAGAACTATACAAAAGATTTGTACATTTGTGGTGCAGCTGTGCATTATTTATGTTATGTTGTATTTATTTTATTTATGTTTGTATTTGTATGTTTCTTTTACTCTTGTTTTTGAAAAATAATAAAAATTATTTCAGCAAAAAAATAAATAAAGATGCTACACTTGTAATGGCTATTTATCGCGCGCTCACAAAAGGGAAAATTTTCCTGTTTGAGGGCTCGCAGTAAATTAGCGCTCCACTTGTAATCTAGCCCTATATGTATACAAAATAATTTGATGTTGTTGGCTGTTTCCCTCACAGCTTTACCAAAAGCTAATAAGCATATTATTACATTAGTGGGATAGAAAAGTGAAAAGAAATCTGCAATTACCTGTTTAGAGGGCGGAGGTTATCCTTGATGTTTTATTCAGTTTAATGTGTCATCGATATACCCACTTCCTTTTTTTTTTCTTAGAATATATCTTTAAAAGCGGTATACAGCAACGCTGAGGTGTTATACTAGTTCCTCAGCAGGCCAGACCCCGATTCTAGACATTTGTTTTGTTATGAATGCACATTCATTAATGAAATACGGATAATTAAATGAATGCAGCATGACATTTAAAGAAAACAAATGAATAATGACGAATTCCTTTAAATAGTAAAAAATTCCTTCAGAGTGTTGGAGAGCTGCGCATACTCACTCCTCTTATTCACAGAGCTCCAGCCGTGCTAACAGGACGGGCAGCACAGGTGGCATGGAAATGAGAAAATTCATAAGTGCAGGCCATGGGGGCCACCTCACTAAGCCTTCTGTTAGTGCACCCAGAGCTCTGTTAAGAAGATGAGTGGGTAAGCGCGGCTCTCCAGCACTCTGAAGGTAACTATTTTACGCTACAGGTGAACTTTTTCACCTGTACCAGTGGAACATGTACATTTGTTTAATGAACACGAATGTAAATGTTCCACGAATGGTCAATATTCATCTCGTTTTAAACAAAACTAATACCAAATAGTACGGGTGCCAAATATTTGAGATACAAAGTATGTTTAATATTCGAAACAAAAGATTAGACCAAACCAAAAATTTTGTCCGCACATATGTCTAGCTGATTCATTTTATCATACAAATGTTTCTATACTTATTTATAAGTGCAAATTGTTACTAAACTCCCATTGTTACAGATGACCCAATATCACCCTTATAAGATTAATATGATTCATTCCATTGATGGTTTTATATCATTCAAACTTATTAGATTTCTAATTAGTAAGTTTATTGAAAAGTGCTATAGCACTGTTGTGCTAACATTGTAGACCATCAGGCACTCTAGAACACTGAGACGACTATACAGCACTGTAACAGCAGTGGTATCAAGCTCATTGTTTCTGGGGGGCAATGGCCAAGTGTGCTTCTCCAATGGAGGCCACTTGAACAGAGTGAGTTCTCTCAAACTGGATATACTAGGAACTGGAAGTGACATTTACCCAAGTAGTAGTGTATGTGATTATTCTAAAATTGTATAACTGTGTAAAAAGTGACATTTATCCAACCAGTGCATGGTGGGAGTCGGCAATGGACAATGCATGCTTGTTACACCTCTTAGAACCCTAAAAAAATTGATGTGCTCAAATTAATGATTTACCTAATAAACAAGGGAGGGCCAGATTAGGCTATCTTTAGGGTCGCATATGGCCCTGGGCCATATTTTTGTCTGTCTATTATTACGTTACGCTCCGGTAAGCAGATCTCATCAAATTTCTTGATTAATACTTCAGGATCCTCTTTGTCCTCACCCTCTTGAAAATAAAATGACTCATATTTATCTAGTGCGTCTGAACCAGCAAAATTGAGAAAAGTGTAAGCTTGTACCTTTTTTGATGTGTCTGAAAGTCCAGCTTTTCTGTACACTTCCCATGCTCTTTGGAATTTCAGCCAATTGTTAGCAATGTCAGTAACAAAGATAAGTGGTTCTATGCCGCGTAGATTTCGAGCCATAATTTCTCAGTTTTCTCATTTCTGACACCATGTAGATCTTGCATACACAATGATGGATTGCCAGGTAACTTTGCAAGAAACTGTTTATTATTACAACTCCTGGTGAGACATGCTGTCTGCCTTTTTGTCTCACTTAGTATATAACATAGTACTTCCTGTCTCCGCCCCCATGTCCCCACACATCTATGCATATGTGCAAAACACACATATTCTACAACTGCTATACAGACTTTCATTACAGATCTATATATGGTTATAAATTCTCTATACACAGACGAGTTAGACAACTTCCTTTCCTTTGGCAAAATGGGTCAAAAGAAGGACTTGACAGGCTCAGAAAAGTAAAAAATGCACACTCCGGTGCCATTTAAAAATAACAAACTTTTGATTGAAGAATAAACTAAGTAGAAAGCACCACAGACTCTCACGACCTCCTATCTATGTTGAGGCTTGCAAGAGAATGACTGAATATGGCAGTTAGGGGAGGAGCTATATAGCAGCTTTGCTGTGGGTGGACTCTTGCAGCTTCCTGTTGGGAAGGAGAATATATTCCATAAGTAATGGATGATCCGTGGACTGGATACACTTAACAAGAGAAAAATAGTGAGATATCTTGCAGAGGGATGCAGCACTCTTAAAATTGCAAAGCTTCTGAAGCGTGATCATCGAACAATCAAGCGTTTCATTCAAAATAGTCAACAGGGTCGCAAGAAGCGTGTGGAAAAACCAAGGCGCAAAATAACTGCCCATGAACTGAGAAAAGTCAAGCGTGCAGCTGCCAAGATGCCACTTGCCACCAGTTTGGCCATATTTCAGAGCTGCAACATCACTGGAGTGCCCAAAAGCACAAGGTGTGCAATACTCAGAGACATGGCCAAGGTAAGAAAGGCTGAAAGACGACCACCACTGAACAAGACACACAAGCTGAAACGTCAAGACTGGGCCAAGAAATATCTCAAGACTGATTTTTCTAAGGTTTTATGGACTGATGAAATGAGATTGAGTCTTGATGGGCCAGATGGATGGGCCCGTGGCTGGATTGGTAAAGGGCAGAGAGCTCCAGTCCGACTCAGACGCCAGCAAGGTGGAGGTGGAGTACTGGTTTGGGCTGGTATCATCAAAGATGAGCTTGTGGGGCCTTTTCGGGTTGAGGATGGAGTCAAGCTCAACTCCCAGTCCTACTGCCAGTTTCTGGAAGACACCTTCTTCAAGAAGTGGTACAGGAAGAAGTCTGCATCCTTCAAGAAAAACATGATTTTCATGCAGGACAATGCTCCATCACACGCGTCCAAGTACTCCACAGCGTGGCTGGCAAGAAAGGGTATAAAAGAAGAAAATCTAATGACATGGCCTCCTTGTTCACCTGATCTGAACCCCATTGAGAACCTGTGGTCCATCATCAAATGTGAGATTTACAAGGAGGGAAAACAGTACACCTCTCTGAACAGTGTCTGGGAGGCTGTGGTTGCTGCTGCACGCAATGTTGATGGTGAACAGATCAAAACACTGACAGAATCCATGGATGGCAGGCTTTTGAGTGTCCTTGCAAAGAAAGGTGGCTATATTGGTCACTGATTTGTTTTTGTTTTGTTTTTGAATGTCAGAAATGTATATTTTTGAATGTTGAGATGATATATTGGTTTCACTGGTAAAAATAAATAATTGAAATGGGTATATATCTGTTTTTTGTTAAGTTGCCTAATAATTATGCACAGTAATAGTCACCTGCACACACAGATATCCCCCTAAAATAGCTATAACTAAAAACAAACTAAAAACTACTTCCAAAACTATTCAGCTTTGATATTAATGAGTTTTTTTGGGTTCATTGAGAACATGGTTGTTGTTCAATAATAAAATGAATCCTCAAAAATACAACTTGCCTAATAATTCTGCACTCCCTGTAATTATGCACACCTGATATAGGGTGTTGATGTCATTAGACCACACCCCTTCTCATTACAGAGATGCACATCACCTAATATGCTTAATTGGTAGTAGGCTTTCGAGCCTATACAGCTTGGAGTAAGACAACATGCATAAAGAGGATGATGTGGTCAAAATACTAATTTGCCTAATAATTCTGCACTCCCTGTATATATATATATATATATATATATATATATATATATATATATATATATATATATATATATATATATATATATATATATATATAATAAAGCATTGGAGCTCTTTGCAGTCAAGTTGATGAAAACATGTAAAATCATATTTAGGTAATATTCATATTTAATTAAGTGTTATACTTTGTATTTACTGTAAATAGTATACATTCCAATGTTCTGCATATGGCAGAATATGTTCTATGTGTTTTTAAATAGATATTCCTATATATATCTGTATATATCTATACCAATATATAATCATGTATATGTATAGGTATACATATATATTTGTGCAGAATCCATCATATATATAGTTAAATATCTCTTTATGAGTATATAGAACATATTCTGCTATGTGCAGAACAATGGATTATGGTGGGTGGAGTTTGGCTATCGAAAAACAATTGAAGCATACACGATGTTCATAAATGTTACAAATGTTTAGACTTTGCTGATATATTATTCTATACCAAAACAACTGAAATGCTCACTGTCCCTTTAATTTTGACTTTCATTCTTGGGTCTTGGTATCTATATACTAGACCAGAGATGGCGAAACTTGTCAATCCATATGTCTCATAACTACATTTCCCATGATGCTTCAAAGTGCCTAAGCACCATGGGTAATGTAGTTCTGAAACACCTGGAGTGCCAAGGTTCGCCATCACTATACTATACTAAGCCATGCACATATAACTAATACACTATGAACCAAATTACAAGTGAAGTGCAAACCTTTGCATGCAAGCAATATCAGGTTTTTGCAATCGTTTGCACGCTGGTTAAATTGCACTCGTATTACTAGTTGAAAGTAAACGAGATCGCGTGACTGCAGTCGCGGTTTACGCTAGAATGATCACCGCGTCCTCAGAGCTCTGGTTAACTGTTTAACAAAACAACAAAAAATGTCACAAAACACATCACATATACATTACAAAGTACACTTACACTCATAACATCTAATAAAAATTACTTACAAAAAAAAACATTGCACACAAAAGTTATAAGGGCTCAAAGATATCAGGTCTCAGGTGTTAACTGCAAAGGGCTCCAAAGCACTGTCTATATGTGTGTATTTATGTGTTTATAGGTGTATATATGTCTGTAAATACATAAATACATATGTATACATTTAAAGACATATACAGTATATTAGTGCATTGGAGCCCTTTGCAGTTAGATAGATGAAAATATGTAAAATACTAGTTATGCAATATTCATATTTTCATGTCAGATTGGCGTATATTAGAACATGTGGACGGGCTTGCACATATAGGAATATACAATCAAGTTAGTGCAAATGAGAATATACGGTCGTGTTTCAGCAAGAGTGGGGTGTTAGTTTTTTTTTTCCATTTTCTTTTCTTCGTTGACATCTATGGAGGAATACATGAAGGCGCACGCAATATTCTAAATTCATATTTTTGCGCACATCAGTAACCGCTAGAGCTAAAACAGTTTACTTTGAAAAATCTTAATTCTAGCGCAATTAACACTCAAGCGGGATTGTTAATTGGCGCTCCACTTGTAATCTGGCTCTGATTGTTGTAGTTATTTATCTATTTATAACATACAGTTTATAGCTTTGTGCACATAAAACCAAAGGGTAATTCACACTCAAAGCTAAAAAGGGAGTTTGAAGAAATAATCACATAACAAGCTGGGCTATGAAACTATACTTTGAAAATTGTATGTGAAGTATGAAAAAGTGATTCTTTACAAAATGCTTGGAATCTTCTGGGAAAAAAAATTACTGCAACATAGCAACTCGAAAATTGTAAAATTCAGACATGTTGGCACCTGCAAGACCAGCTTCATTATAACCAATGCAATCGCATCTATCCTGTATCCGTTAACGTCTCACCATTTAGAATGGGTTTCGTTGTCAAGGGTGCCTGCATTAAAACTTTACAGAAAATAGAAAGAAATGAAAATGCAAAAATAAAACAGTTCACTCTAACAAATGCACAAAAAAAAGACTTAAAAAAAAATGTTCAAGAGAAATAAAATAATAAAAAAAACCACAAGACACAATGTCCCTAAGTTATCAAGGTCTGTTGGAACTGATCCGACAGTGCGGATCAGATTCCGCCAGACCTCACTGAATACGGCGAGCAATACGCTCGCCATATTCAGCCAGACCTCACTGAATACGGCGAGCAATACGCTCGCCATATTCAGCATTGCACAAGCAGCTCACAAGAGCTGCTGGTGCAACGCCGCCCCCTGCAGACTCGCAACCAATAGGCCGCCAGCAGGGGGGTGTCAATCAACCCGATCGTACTCGATCGGGTTGATTTCCGGCGATGCCCCAATACATCATAAGGTTAATAGAGTATTTATGAATTGTGCTTGCTTCAACAAAGTTTAGGTATATATATATATATATATATATATATATATATATATATATATATATATATATATATATACATAAAAATATCTATTTAGAAATACAAAGAACATTTTCATTTGAGTGGAAAGGGCTCCAAAGTGTTTATATATTATTATTATTAATATTCTTTATTTATAAAGTGCCAACAAATTCGGAAGCACTGTCCATGGGTACAATTGATACAAGCATGCAATACTTGTAAGAGACTAGACAAAATGTGTTAGACTAATACAGGAGGAATTGAAGGCCCTAATCCCATAGGAATGTACAATCTAGACGGGTAGGAGGGTGAGAAACAGGAGGTGAGGTTTACAAGGGTGAGAAAAATGTTAAAGGGCCCATAAAGTCAAAATTAAACTTTCATGATTTAGCTAGAGCATGCCATTTTAAACAACTTTCCAATTTATTTCTTTTATAAAATTTACTTTGTTCCCTTGGTATCTTTTATTGAAGAGTGAAACTAAGTAGGCTAATAAGAGCTCAGGAGTGTGCATGTGTCTAGTATTCTATGGCAGCAGTTTTGCAACATTATTCATAGGTTAGTTATACAATGTTATAAAACACTGCTGCCATAGAGTACTTTAAGACACATCCACACTCGTGAGCTCTTTGAGCCTACCTAGATTTACTCTTCAATAAAAGATACCAAGAGAACACAGCAAATTTGACAACAGAAGTAAATTGAAAAGTTGTTTAAAATTACATACTGTATCTGAATCATGAAAGTTTAATTTTGACTTTACTGTCCCTTTAATAGAGAATTAGATGAGGGCAATTATTAGGTAAGTGGAATTCATTTGTTCCTGGGTTGGGTGGTAGGCTTCCTTGGACAGAAAGTCTTTAGGGAGTGTTTAAAAGAAGACAGACTAGGGAAAGTCTGACAGCACAAGGAAGAGCTTTCCAGAGGGTAGGTGCCGCACGAGAGAAGCGCTGCAGTCTGGCATGAGAGGGAGTGATGGTAGAAGATGCAAGGAGCAGGTCATTGTTGGACCTTTAGGGTCAGCTGGAGTATATCTGTTAATTAATGAGGACAGGTGGGTGGGGGGAAGCATTAGTGAGGGCCTTGTAGGTCAGGGTGAGAATTTTGAATTTAATTCTGCTGTGAATTGGGGAGCTAGTGAAGGAACTCGCAGAGAGGTGCAGCAGATACAGACCAACAGGAGAGGTGGATTAGCCGGGCAGAGACATTTAGGATGTATTGAAGAGGGGGGGGGTGAAAGTGAGGAAGGCCAGTGAGTAGGTTATTGCAGTAGCGAAGTTGAGAAATCACCAGGGAGTGGATTAGTTGCTTAGTGGTGTCTGCGCTCAGTGACAGATGGATTTTTGAAATATTCTGTAGGTGGTTGCTGCAGGATGAAGAGAGCAGTTGGATGTGGGGATTAAAGGACATATTGGAGTCAAGTGTAATTCTGAGGCAGCAGACTTGGGGTGATGGGGAGATAGTGAGGATGTCAACAGTGATAAAAAAGTCAGAAATCAGAGTAGAGCTAGACAGGGGAATTAGAAGGAGCTCGGTCTTGGACATGTGTATCTTTAGATGGTGAGAGGCCACACAGGAAGAAATGCCAGATAAGCAGTCACTGAAGTGAGAAAGGACAGAGGGAGAGAGAGCAGGAACGGTGAGGTAGATCTGAGTGTCATCAGTATAGAGGTGATATTTGAAGCCACAGTTATTGATAAGTTTACCCAGTGAAGAAGTGTAAATGGAGAAGAGTAAAGGACCTAGAACAGAGCCTTGAGGTACTCCAACAGACAGAGGCATTAAAGAGGAGGAGTCACCAGCAAATGAGACAGAAAAGGACCTGTTTGAAAGATAAGAGTGGATCGAAGAGGAAGCAGTGTCACACCGACCAAGAGAGCTGAGAGTCTATAGGAGGAGGTAGTGGTCAACAGTGTTAAAGGCAGCTGAGAGGTCAAGTAAGATAAGTATAGAGTAGTGGCCATTAGATCATTAGTAAACTTGGTGAGGGCAGTTTCAGTTGAGTGATGAAGATGGAAGCTAGATTGCAGGGGGTCAAGCAAGGAGCTTGAGGGCAACTCCAGCTACAGTATATATGTATATAAAAGTGTATATACATGTGTATATAAGTGCTTATAAGTGTGTGTGTGTATATATATATATATATATATATATATATATATATATATATATACGTACACATATGTAGACATCTCTCTCTCTCTCTCTCTCTCTCTTTCTCTCTCTATATATATATATATATTATTTATACATATATACAAATACATTATACCCCTTTCCAGTGACATATGAGCTATTTTTTTTTATCAGAAGCTGTATATATGACTGTAATAGTTTTTTGTTTATTTTAATGCATTTATGTTGTGTTTGGTGCAACTTTTTTTAAACCTTACACTTGTTCTTCCCTCACGCTAACTCGATGAGAGCAAATTTTGTTTTGGTTCGAGTTCACCCATTTACTTTCAACTTGCAAGTGGCGTGCCACTTGTAATCTAGCCCTTAACTTCTAGAATGTCCCAGAATGGTTACTGCCAGCCCCCTATTCACATCTGTGAGCTCTCATGAATTTATCCTATAAATTGGACAGTAAAGACAAAATTAAACTTTTATTCAGATTCAATTTTAAACAACTTTCTTATTTACTTCTATTATCTAATTTGCTGCATTCTCTTGGTATCTTTTATTAAAAAGCATACCTAGGTAGGCTAAGAAGTAGCAATGTACTACTGGGAGCTAACTGCTGATTGGTGGGTGCACATACAGTATATGTCACTTATTGGCTCAACTGAGTTTAGATAGCTCCCAGTAGTGCTTGGTGGCTGCATACATTTGTCCCTTTAACTTTTGGTATAACCACAAGTCAATTATGATCATAAATAAAAATATGAAAATATGAAAAGGAAATTTAAAGAAATTGTTTTGCAGTTTATAAAATGACACATAGCGCAAAATTACAAGTGAGCTCTAAATATCGCTTTCATTAAAGTGATATTTGCGCTCCACTGAGTAATACTAGCGCATATATCGCTTTCATGAAAGTGATATTTGCGCTCCACTGAGTAATACTAGCGCATGCTTCCATAGGCTCCAATGGGAGCCTCATTCTGATGCCGTCACAGAACCTAAGCGCAGCGAAGGGGGTAAGCAGTGCAGCAATGGCAGCAATATTAAATATACAGTATATATGTATATGCTTATATAGATATATATGTATGTGTTAATATGTGTATATACACATTAACACTTAAACATTTATGTATATAAGCATATAGATATATATTTACAGGGCACACACAGTTCCCATAGACCGCAATGTAAATGCACTTTTCAGTGCCAGTTTTTTTCTAACACCCCACTCCCGCCAACTTTACTGCCAAAATACTGCCTAGTGCAGTTATTTATTTGAAAAATAAAAATGCTACTACATTGTATTTTGGGGGCATTTGGGGCACATTTATAGATATGGCTGTTTATCGTGCTCCCGCAAACGGGCAAATTAGCGCTCTACTTGTAATCTAGCCCAAAATAGGAGAAAATTGCCTTGGGGTTCATATAGGGGGATATTTATCAAAGTGTCAATCTCGGTGCATTCGCCTGCGTCAATACGCTCGCCAGACATCGCTGCCGCGGATCCACATACAATGCTCTTATTTATAAAAAAAATGTCAAAAACATGCGCGTCAAGTATGGCGCGATGAGCATCGGACTGTTGTTAACTAACAGTCATCGATGTTGCGGTTATTCAGGTTTTTCCCAACTTTATTTATACCATTTCATTACTGTCCATGAACAAGCACATTTCTCTAAAGCTAATCTTTTATTTTTCATCTGTTAATGTCCAAGAAATAGCTACATCTATACCTCAACAAACAATATCTCATAGAAAGTTATTTTTATATTTATTTGTTATACAAAAAAATCTGTTATATGATACTTTGATGTACATTAATGTGTATTTGTATTTCTAGAAGTCATGATATGTTTTTATCTAAAAAAATTTTTTATAAATGATTATTAATGCTAGAATTTTTACATATATCTTTGCACATAATTGTGTATATATATATATATATATATATATATATATATATATATATATATATATATATATATATATATATCTAAATATAAATATGTGTGTGTGTGTTATGTCAGAAATCCTTTGCAAACATATCCCTAAATTCCTTTTTTTGTTCTAAACAATATTGTCTTTCATATCTCTGTGTTTATTTATACGATTATATGTATATAGTGTCAATTTATTATTATTCTCAGCAGGAATAATTGTGAATATAATATGTAATCAGGGTATCATATGTATTTATTTGCAATCAATGGATATTTTAAGAGCTGGGCCAGTTTTCTCGCTGTACCTGTGTAACCACTCCTGATTGCAATCTAGTTTTAAAAACAACCCCTACACAGGTGTTTTTTTTAAAATGGGCTGGCAAATAAGATGACATTTCTTACTGAAAAAGAAATTCAAGAGAAGGAAGAAAAACACTGAAAATATCATGACAGTAAAGAGGTGATTTTAATTTCTGCTGTATCTGAATCATGACAGTTTAATGTTAGGTGGACTATCCCTTTGAGCTATCAGTTTAAGATTATATTGAATCAAACATCAATTCAAATTTTAAAATCATTGTCTAAAATATTACACTGTGTGTCCTAATGTCAGCATCAATGTTTATCTTTAATACTAATTTCACTTATACAAATGGCACTTACAAGTCCTGATGAGTGATCAATGACACAAGTATTGAGCAATTTGATTAGTTAGTTATAGTTTAAAATGTGTATTTAATCAGATTGTCTGATGTCATAAATCATGTGATTATGCATATTTTAATCAAATGTGGTTGAAAAATTCACTAGTTTGTGGATTGTTTAGGAGTTTGGGTCATAATTGGTGTGAAAAGTGTTGCGTAAAATTTGGTGCAAAGTGGAAAGTGGGACTTCTATTACATGGCTTAAACATGGTGAAAACAGATTTTTCCAAAAAAATAAAAAGGAAGTTAGCTATATTATGTTGTGTATTTATTTCATTTTTATCTATATATCTATTAGTGCAACAAGTTTGGGGCAAAACTTTGCAACAAATTTGGAGAAATAATATTGTCCCCTTGCTTTGTAATGAGAGACAAAGTTGTAACATAATCCATAAGTAGTAATGTATTTTGCATTTTTATCCCTATATCTACTAGTGCAGGGAATACAATTTTAATAGAGTTTCTAATTTACTTTTATTATGTAATATACTTCATTCTCTTGCAGCATCGAACATAAGCTTTCTGTGTTTTCAGACTCCCATTGATTTCTATGGCATCCATGGCCTCGAGGGTGGCAGACTGAAAACTAGGTACGCTGCGTCGGAATAGACACAAGCATACCTGTTAAATGTTTGATAAATTGTGAAAAGGGTCAAAAAGAGTCAAATGTGAATTTGAAACATTTGTAATGACGCAAGCATCGATCGGCAACGGATTGAGATTGCGGGAGCATATATTTCGTCACACATTTCAACTTTTGACAATCTTGACGCTTTGATAACTACGGGGGATCAATCTCGTGACAAAGCGTCAAGCATATTTTCAGTTGACGCTTTGATAAATATCCCCCATAATCTGCTATTCATTTGTAAACTGTTTTGATAAAAAAAAATACCTGCAACATAATTCAGTTAAAAGACATATATATACTGTATTTGCATACTTAAAATTTCAAAAGATAAGTTTGGCTAAATTTAAATGGATCCATTATTTTACAGAGTACCAAACCGGAACCCTGTTTTGTTTTTATTACCTGGGCATGGCTGTTGCATTATAGAAACAAAGCCTTTAGAAATGGAAAAGGTCAGAGTAAGTCATTGCTCTCAGTCTTTGTTCAAGAAAACTAAATTAAATGCTAAATTGGATATTTTCTTTTTGCATAAGGCTGGTTGAAACGTGTTTACAACATAAGATACTTTCTTTGAAAGCCATTTATTCTGCTTGATGCAGAATCCTTGTTTCTTGGTATATTTGTTTGAATGATAAAGAATGAAAAAAAAAAGAGAACAAGGGGAGAACTCTATGGGGCGGATTTAACAAATGTCAGGCAGACATGATTTGCTGTAGCAGCATACTCTGAGCTCACTTCCACTGAGCTGTTAAAATCTGAGCCGTAAGCTACCTTAGGCCTAGATTTGGAGTTTGGCGTTAGCCGTGAAAACCAGCGTTAGAGGCTCCTAACGCTGGTTTTAGGCTAACTCCGGTATTTGGAGTCACTCAAAAAAGGGTCTAACGCTCACTTTTCAGCCGCGACTTTTCCATACCACAGATCCCCTTACGTCAATTGCGTATCCTATCTTTTCAATGGGATCTTTCTAACTCCGGTATTTAGAGTTGTGTCTGAAGTGAGTGTTAGAAATCTAATGACAAAACTCCAGCCGCAGAAAAAAGTCATCAGCCAATCAGAATATTCCTACCTTAATTCCGATTGGCTGATAGAATCCTATCAGCCAATCGGAATTCGAGGGACGCCATCTTGGATGACGTCCCTTAAAGGAACCATCATTCTTCAGTTGGACGTCGCTGGAAGAAGATTGATCTGCGCTGGAGGTCTTCAGGATGGAGCCGGTCGTCATCGGATGAAGATAGAAGATGCCGCTTGGATGAAGATGGTTGCCGGTCCGGATCGCCTCTTCTTCCCGGATAGGATGAAGACTTTGGAGCCTCTTCTGGACCTCTTCAGCCACCGGATGATGGATCGCCAGCCCCCGCTTGGGTTGGATGAAGATTTTGGAGCCAGGACGGATCGGTGATACCTGGTGAGGTGAAGACAAGGTAGGATGATCTTCAGGGGCTTAGTGTTAGGTTTATTTAAGGGGGGTTTGGGTTAGATTAGGGGTATGTGGGTGGTGGGTTGTAATGTTGGGGGGGTATTGTATGTTTTTTTTTACAGGCAAAAGAGCTGAACTTCTTGGGGCATGCCCCGCAAAGGGCCCTGTTCAGGGCTGGTAAGGTAAAAGAGCTTTGAACTTTAGTAATTTAGAATAGTGTAGGGCATTTTTTATTTTGGGGGTCTTTGTTATTTTATTAGGGGGCTTAGAGTAGGTGTAATTAGTTTAAAATTGTTGTAATATTTTTCTTATGTTTGTAAATATTTTTTTATTTTTTGTAACTTAGTTCTATTTTATTTTTTGTACTTTAGTTAGTTTATTTCATTGTAGTTATTTGTAGGAATTGTATTTAATTTATTTATTGATAGTGTAGTGTTAGGTTTAATTGTAGGCAATTGTAGGTATTTTATTTAATTAATTTAATGATAGTATAGTGTTAGGTTTAATTCTTACTTAGGTTAGGATTTATTTTACAGGTAATTTTGTAATTATTTTAACTAGGTAACTATTAAATAGTTCTTAACTATTTAATAGCTATTTTACATGGTTAAAATAATTACAAAGTTGCCTGTAAAATAAATATTAATCCTAAAATAGCTACAATGTAATTATAATTTATATTGTAGCTATATTAGGGTTTATTTTACAGGTAAGTATTTAGCTTTAAATAGGAATAATTTATTTAATAAGAGATAATTAATTTCGTTAGATGTAAATTATATTTAACTTAGGGGGTGTTAGTGTTAGGGTTAGACTTAGCTTTAGGGGTTAATACATTTATTAGAATAGCGGTGAGCTCCAGTCGGCAGATTAGGGGTTAATAATTGAAGTTAGGTGTCGGCGATGTTAGGGAGGGCAGATTAAGGATTAACACTATTTATTATAGGGTTAGTGAGGCGGATTAGGGGTTAATAACTTTATTATAGTAGCGCTCAGGTCCGCTCGGCAGATTAGGGGTTAATAAGTGTAGGCAGGTGGAGGCGACATTGTGGGGGGCAGATTAGGGGTTAATAAATATAATATAGGGGTCGGCGATGTTAGGGCAGCAGATTAGGGGTACATAGGGATAATGTAAGTAGCGGCGGTTTGCGGAGCGGCAGATTAGGGGTTAATAATAATATGCAGGGGTCAGCGATAGCGGGGGCGGCAGATTAGGGGTTAATAGATTTAATAGATAGTTTGCAATGTGGGAGCATTGCGGATTAGGGGTTAATAGATTTAATAGATAGTTTGCGTTGTGGGGGCATTGCTGATTAGGGGTTAATAGATTTAATAGATAGTTTGCGTTGTGGGGCATTTGGATTAGGGGTTTATAGTTTAAATAGCTAGTTTGCGTTGTGGGGCATGGAGGTTTAGAGGTTAATACATTTATTATAAGTTGCAATGTGGGGGGATGGCGGATAGAGGGGTTTTGACGTGCCGGGTTAGATTTCAATGGGAAAAAGGTCTCAAAGCATATTTTTCCTGTTTTACACCTAGTTGAGCTGGGTGTAATTTTTGTTAGTGTATCGGCAACCTCCGACAGTGTAGTAACGGTTTGCGCAGGCATTGGAAACCAGGTATCATTTAAAGATTGGCTGCTTCCTATACTTTGTATAGGACACAATCATGTTTTCGGCAGCTGGAATCCGACATTTTATTTATTGTTTTGCGAGCCCACGCAAACGGATTTACGGCTCAATGGAAGTGAGCCCTCTGTCGGCATTTAACATTGCACAAGCATTTCTAGTGAAAGTGCAATGAAGCCCCCTGCACATTCATGGCCAATCGGCTGCTAGTAGAGGGTGTCAATTACCCCGATCATATCTGATTGAAATGATTGGAATGATTGCAGTCTGCAACCTAAGATGTGGCAGAGAAGTTAAGGAGCAGCGATCTTACAACCGCTGCTTCTTAACTTCTGATTCTGGCGAGTCGGAAACTTTGGGGGTAGAATGCAGCTTCTGCTGCTTAATAAATCTACCCCTATGAGGTGAATTAATACTATGGAGCTGCAGGGGGTAGCCTCGGAGGCATTGCGGTGACAGATACAAAACCATCACTAATCATTCTATTGGTTGCATGAGAGCAGTGAGTGGATTGAGCAAGTGTGGTCATGTGCAATCATAACTTCCGCCAGTGATGCTTGCTTGTAAACCTGCTTAGGAACATATATACGTGCATGAATGATGGTTTGTCATTCGCAATAGTTGAGCAGAAAAGTGTTTTTAAATGTGATTAAATTAATATTGAGTGTATTATGTTCTGTACAGATGATAGCATTTATACGGTTTTACATTTATGTTAAATAATGTATTTTCCATTCTTTCAATTGCTCTTTGATGTTACATTTTTAAATGGACACAAAGTTGGATAGCTTATTAAAAAGGTCATGACTAGACATCATTGGGCCTCAGCATAAAGGCTGTGGCTGGGTTCCCCCAAAAATGTTTTATGGGTCCCTCAATTCAACAGCAACCTCTTTGGATGAGCCAGCAGTCATATAAGAGAAAAAGTAGCTGCTAATTCTCTAATATTGTGAATCAGCCTTACGGAGGTAAGTTTTTTCTGCACAGCCATCTTGGATATCTTGCTACTATATTGTAAAGGCAAATCCATACACTGTCCTTAATCTGTGATCTATTTTTCTCATGGGGGCACAGAGAGGGCCCATACATAATGAAGAAAGAGCCCAGGCCCCACCAAGCACCACTGCAGTGATGTCCTTACTGACTACAGGGCCAGATGGGTTCCCTAGAGGTGCAGGCCTGGTCTCAATTGAAACTTCTACAACCACTTTAGTTACACACCTGCTTACTAACATATCATCATGTAAATTCTAAAAATATTGCTGCACATGAATATTTCAGAATACATAGTTTTGCACACAAATCTACTTCAAAGTCTGAATAAAAACAGAATTTATGTTTACCTGATAAATTACTTTCTCCAACGGTGTGTCCGGTCCACGGCGTCATCCTTACTTGTGGGATATTCTCCTCCCCAACAGGAAATGGCAAAGAGCCCAGCAAAGCTGGTCACATGATCCCTCCTAGGCTCCGCCTACCCCAGTCATTCGACCGACGTTAAGGAGGAATATTTGCATAGGAGAAACCATATGGTACCGTGGTGACTGTAGTTAAAGAAAATAAATCATCAGACCTGATTAAAAAAACCAGGGCGGGCCGTGGACCGGACACACCGTTGGAGAAAGTAATTTATCAGGTAAACATAAATTCTGTTTTCTCCAACATAGGTGTGTCCGGTCCACGGCGTCATCCTTACTTGTGGGAACCAATACCAAAGCTTTAGGACACGGATGAAGGGAGGGAGCAAATCAGGTCACCTAAATGGAAGGCACCACGGCTTGCAAAACCTTTCTCCCAAAAATAGCCTCAGAAGAAGCAAAAGTATCAAACTTGTAAAATTTGGTAAAAGTGTGCAGTGAAGACCAAGTCGCTGCCCTACATATCTGATCAACAGAAGCCTCGTTCTTGAAGGCCCATGTGGAAGCCACAGCCCTAGTGGAATGAGCTGTGATTCTTTCGGGAGGCTGCCGTCCGGCAGTCTCGTAAGCCAATCTGATGATGCTTTTAATCCAAAAAGAGAGAGAGGTAGAAGTTGCTTTTTGACCTCTCCTTTTACCAGAATAAACAACAAACAAGGAAGATGTTTGTCTAAAATCCTTTGTAGCATCTAAATAGAATTTTAGAGCGCGAACAACATCCAAATTGTGCAACAAACGTTCCTTCTTTGAAACTGGTTTCGGACACAGAGAAGGTACGATAATCTCCTGGTTAATGTTTTTGTTAGAAACAACTTTTGGAAGAAAACCAGGTTTAGTACGTAAAACCACCTTATCTGCATGGAACACCAGATAAGGAGGAGAACACTGCAGAGCAGATAATTCTGAAACTCTTCTGGCAGAAGAGATTGCAACCAAAAACAAAACTTTCCAAGATAATAACTTAATATCAACGGAATGTAAGGGTTCAAACGGAACCCCCTGAAGAACTGAAAGAACTAAATTGAGACTCCAAGGAGGAGTCAAAGGCTTGTAAACAGGCTTAATTCTAACCAGAGCCTGAACAAAGGCTTGAACATCTGGCACAGCTGCCAGCTTTTTGTGAAGTAACACAGACAAGGCAGAAATCTGTCCCTTCAGGGAACTTGCAGATAATCCTTTTTCCAATCCTTCTTGAAGGAAGGATAGAATCTTAGGAATCTTAACCTTGTCCCAAGGGAATCCTTTAGATTCACACCAACAGATATATTTTTTCCAAATTTTGTGGTAAATCTTTCTAGTTACAGGCTTTCTGGCCTGAACAAGAGTATCGATAACAGAATCTGAGAACCCTCGCTTCGATAAGATCAAGCGTTCAATCTCCAAGCAGTCAGCTGGAGTGAAACCAGGTTCGGATGTTCGAACGGACCCTGAACAAGAAGGTCTCGTCTCAAAGGTAGCTTCCAAGGTGGAGCCGATGACATATTCACCAGATCTGCATACCAAGTCCTGCGTGGCCACGCAGGAGCTATCAAGATCACCGACGCCCTCTCCTGATTGATCCTGGCTACCAGCCTGGGGATGAGAGGGAACGGCGGGAACACATAAGCTAGTTTGAAGGTCCAAGGTGCCACTAGTGCATCCACTAGAGCCGCCTTGGGATCCCTGGATCTGGACCCGTAGCAAGGAACTTTGAAGTTCTGACGAGAGGCCATCAGATCCATGTCTGGAATGCCCCACAGCTGAGTGACTTGGGCAAAGATTTCCGGATGGAGTTCCCACTCCCCCGGATGCAATGTCTGACGACTCAGAAAATCCGCTTCCCAATTTTCCACTCCTGGGATGTGGATAGCGGACAGGTGGCAGGAGTGAGACTCCGCCCATAGAATGATTTTGGTCACTTCTTCCATCGGTAGGGAACTCCTTGTTCCCCCCTGATGGTTGATGTACGCAACAGTTGTCATGTTGTCTGATTGAAACCGTATGAACTTGGCCCTCGCTAGCTGAGGCCAAGCCTTGAGAGCATTGAATATCGCTCTCAGTTCCAGAATATTTATCGGTAGAAGAGATTCTTCCCGAGACCAAAGACCCTGAGCTTTCAGGGATCCCCAGACCGCGCCCCAGCCCATCAGACTGGCGTCGGTCGTGACAATGACCCACTCTGGTCTGCGGAATGTCATCCCTTGTGACAGGTTGTCCAGGGACAGCCACCAACGGAGTGAGTCTCTGGTCTTCTGATTTACTTGTATCTTCGGAGACAAGTCTGTATAATCCCCATTCCACTGACTGAGCATGCACAGTTGTAATGGTCTTAGATGAATGCGCGCAAAAGGAACTATGTCCATAGCCGCTACCATCAACCCGATCACTTCCATGCACTGAGCTATGGAAGGAAGAGGAACGGAATGAAGTATCCGACAAGAGTCTAGAAGCTTTGATTTTCTGGCCTCTGTCAGAAATATCCTCATTTCTAAGGAGTCTATTATCGTTCCCAAGAAGGGAACCCTTGTTGACGGAGATAGAGAACTCTTTTCCACGTTCACTTTCCATCCGTGAGATCTGAGAAAGGCCAGGACGATGTCCGTGTGAGCCTTTGCTTGAGGAAGGGACGACGCTTGAATCAGAATGTCGTCCAAGTAAGGTACTACAGCAATGCCCCTTGGTCTTAGCACAGCTAGAAGGGACCCTAGTACCTTTGTGAAAATCCTTGGAGCAGTGGCTAATCCGAAAGGAAGCGCCACGAACTGGTAATGCTTGTCCAGGAATGCGAACCTTAGGAACCGATGATGTTCCTTGTGGATAGGAATATGTAGATACGCATCCTTTAAATCCACCGTGGTCATGAATTGACCTTCCTGGATGGAAGGAATAATAGTTCGAATGGTTTCCATCTTGAACGATGGAACCTTGAGAAACTTGTTTAAGATCTTGAGATCTAAGATTGGTCTGAACGTTCCCTCTTTTTTGGGAACTATGAACAGATTGGAGTAGAACCCCATCCCTTGTTCTCTTAATGGAACAGGATGAATCACTCCCATTTTTAACAGGTCTTCTACACAATGTAAGAATGCCTGTCTTTTTATGTGGTCTGAAGACAACTGAGACCTGTGGAACCTCCCCCTTGGGGGAAGTCCCTTGAATTCCAGAAGATAACCTTGGGAGACTATTTCTAGCGCCCAAGGATCCAGAACATCTCTTGCCCAAGCCTGAGCGAAGAGAGAGAGTCTGCCCCCCACCAGATCCGGTCCCGGATCGGGGGCCAACATTTCATGCAGTCTTGGTAGCAGTGGCAGGTTTCTTGGCCTGCTTTCCCTTGTTCCAGCCTTGCATTGGTCTCCAAGCTGGCTTGGCTTGAGAAGTATTACCCTCTTGCTTAGAGGACGTAGCACCTCGGGCTGGTCCGTTTCTACGAAAGGGACGAAAATTAGGTTTATTTTTTGCCTTGAAAGGCCGATCCTGAGGAAGGGCGTGGCCCTTACCCCCAGTGATATCAGAGATAATCTCTTTCAAGTCAGGGCCAAACAGCGTTTTCCCCTTGAAAGGAATGTTAAGTAGCTTGTTCTTGGAAGACGCATCAGCCGACCAAGATTTCAACCAAAGCGCTCTGCGCGCCACAATAGCAAACCCAGAATTCTTAGCCGCTAACCTAGCCAATTGCAAAGTGGCGTCTAGGGTGAAAGAATTAGCCAATTTGAGAGCATTGATTCTGTCCATAATCTCCTCATAAGGAGGAGAATCACTATCGACCGCCTTTATCAGCTCATCGAACCAGAAACATGCGGCTGTAGCGACAGGGACAATGCATGCAATTGGTTGTAGAAGGTAACCCTGCTGAACAAACATCTTTTTAAGCAAACCTTCTAATTTTTTATCCATAGGATCTTTGAAAGCACAACTATCCTCTATGGGTATAGTGGTGCGTTTGTTTAAAGTGGAAACCGCTCCCTCGACCTTGGGGACTGTCTGCCATAAGTCCTTTCTGGGGTCGACCAAAGGAAACAATTTTTTAAATATGGGGGGAGGGACGAAAGGAATACCGGGCCTTTCCCATTCTTTATTAACAATGTCCGCCACCCGCTTGGGTATAGGAAAAGCTTCTGGGAGCCCCGGCACCTCTAGGAACTTGTCCATTTTACATAGCTTCTCTGGGATGACCAACTTGTCACAATCATCCAGAGTGGATAATACCTCCTTAAGCAGAATGCGGAGATGTTCCAACTTAAATTTAAATGCAATCACATCAGGTTCAGCCTGTTGAGAAATGTTCCCTGAATCAGTAATTTCTCCCTCAGACAAAACCTCCCTGGCCCCATCAGACTGGGTTAGGGGCCCTTCAGAGATATTAGTATCAGCGTTGCCATGCTCTTCAGTATCTAAAACAGAGCAGCCGCGCTTACGCTGACAAGTGTTCATTTGGGCTAAAATGTTTTTGACAGAATTATCCATTACAGCCGTTAATTGTTGCATAGTAAGGAGTATTGGCGCGCTAGATGTACTAGGGGCCTCCTGAGTGGGCAAGACTCGTGTAGACGAAGGAGGGAATGATGCAGTACCATGCTTACTCCCCTCACTTGAGGAATCATCTTGGGCATCATTGTCATTATCACATAAATCACATTTATTTAAATGAATAGGAATTCTGGCTTCCCCACATTCAGAACACAGTCTATCTGGTAGTTCAGACATGTTAAACAGGCATAAACTTGATAACAAAAGTACAAAAAACGTTTTAAAATAAAACCGTTACTGTCACTTTAAATTTTAAACTGAACACACTTTATTACTGCAATTGCGAAAAAACATGAAGGAATTGTACAAAATTCACCAAATTTTCACCACAGTGTCTTAAAGCCTTAAAAGTATTGCACACCAAATTTGGAAGCTTTAACCCTTAAAATAACGGAACCGGAGCCGTTTTAAACTTTAACCCCTTTACAGTCCCTGGTATCTGCTTTGCTGAGACCCAACCAAGCCCAAAGGGGAATACGATACCAAATGACGCCTTCAGAAAGTCTTTTCTAAGTATCAGAGCTCCACACACATGCGACTGCATGCCATGCCTCTCAAAAACAAGTGCGCCACACCGGCGCGAAAATGAGGCTCTGCTTATGCTTTGGGAAAGCCCCTAAGGAATAAGGTGCCTAATACAGTGCCTGCCGATATTCTTATATCAAAATACCCAGATAAAATGATTCCTCAAGGCTAAATATGTGTTAATAATGAATCGATTTAGCCCAGAAAAGTCTACAGTCTTAATAAGCCCTTGTGAAGCCCTTATTTATGATCGTAATAAACATGGCTTACCGGATCCCATAGGGAAAATGACAGCTTCCAGCATTACATCGTCTTGTTAGAATGTGTCATACCTCAAGCAGCAAGAGACTGCATACTGTTCCCCCAACTGAAGTTAGTAGCTCTCAACAGTCCTGTGTGGAACAGCCATGGATTTTAGTTACGGTTGCTAAAATCATTTTCCTCATACAAACAGAAATCTTCATCTCTTTTCTGTTTCTGAGTAAATAGTACATACCAGCACTATTTAAAAATAACAAACTCTTGATTGAATAATAAAAACTACAGTTAAACACTAAAAAACTCTAAGCCATCTCCGTGGAGATGTTGCCTGTACAACGGCAAAGAGAATGACTGGGGTAGGCGGAGCCTAGGAGGGATCATGTGACCAGCTTTGCTGGGCTCTTTGCCATTTCCTGTTGGGGAGGAGAATATCCCACAAGTAAGGATGACGCCGTGGACCGGACACACCTATGTTGGAGAAATATGAATAAAAAAATATCCTTATTCCTTTTTTTAATTAGTGAGTTTTCATATATAGTTGCTACATCCACAGTAGATATTCTTGTTGTTTTGCTTATTAATTAAAGATCCCTTTGTGCCTATATAATCAGTTCCTTCAATTCTGAAAAAGGATCAGCAGTTTCAAATAAAACATGATACCCCACTTATCACAAGCTATCAAAGGTGTCTGTGGCATGATATAATTTCCTATACCAGGGATGACCAACTGGCGTTCCATAAACCTCATTTAATAACCTTCTGCACTTGTTTTTGTGCCCTCAGGGAAGAAGTAGAGCTGAGAATGTGGTCCCAGGTAAAAGCAGAACTAAAAATGTTTTGGGGATTTCTGGTTTGTGGGAAAACTAAAATGACCCCATTGAATAAAAAATATAAAAAAATAGAGGGTACCCTAACGTAACCCTGAACCTATCCCTAACCCCCCCTAACTTAAATATAATTAAAATAAATCTAAATTAAACTTACAATTATTACCTAAATTATTCCTATTTACAACTATAAATGTACCTATAAAATAAACCCTAAGCTAGCTACTATATAACTAATAGTTACATTGTAGCTATCTTAGGGTTTATTTTTATTTTACAGGCAACTTTGTATTTATTTTAACTAGGTACAATAGTTATTAAATAGTTATTAACTATTTACTAACTACATAGTTCAAATAAATACAAAGTTACCTGTAAAATAAAACCTAACCTGCCTTACAATAAAATCTAACATTACAATAAAATAAAATAAATTAAATTAATTAAATACAATTATCTAAATGACAAAAAAAAAATAAACACTAAATTACACAAAACTAATTACACCTAATCTAATAGCCCTATCAAAATAAAAAGCCCAGCCAAAATAAAAAAACCTAGCCTACACTAAACTGCCAATGGCCCTTAAAAGGGCCTTTTGCTGGGCATTGCCCCATCAGCTCTTTTACCTGTAAAAAAAATACAAACAACCCCCCAACAGTAAAACCCACCACCCACACAACCAAACCCCCAAATAAAAAACCTATCTAAATAAACCTAAGCTAAACATTGCCCTGAAAATGGCATTTGGATGGGCATTGCCGATTGCTGATTGGTGTCTAAATGTAGCCATCCAATCAACAAGCGCTACCCAGGTGCTAAACCAAAAATGGGCCGGCTCCTAAGCTTTATTTCCAGCTTTTTAAAATAAAGATACAAAGAGAATGAAGAAAAATTGGTAATGGGAATAAATTAGAAAGTTGCTTAAAATTGTCTGCTCTATCTGAATCATGAAAGTTTAATTTTGACTAGACTATTCCTTTAAAGAATTACAAACTTTTTGCAAATTTTGTATATAAAAATCACATATTATAGCTTACATGTATGAAATAAAACTTACTGACCTCTAACTTTTGGAAATTGAAGCTGCATTAACTTAGAAAATGAATCTTTATTTGTTGACGATTACGTCATGATATCCAACCCACAATTTTCGGCACTACCTGTATGAAATCTTCAACCAATCAGATTCGCTATTTATGCATCTCATGACAAAAACTATTCCTCATTCGCATGCGCACAAAACCGGCAACAAAAGCGCATGCGCTTTTTCAACTACTGAAGCTACAATTACCAACAACTACATTGGAAAAACGCCTGCGCATTTGAGACCGAAATCTATGCAATTGGTTCTCCAGGCTTTCTACGTTGAATCCAAACTATATAATGTCCTTATCCTTGCACAACAATTTATTGCTGGCTACGATGCAGTGTTGAAGCTTCACAAACTAAATGAATGCTTGTTACAACTAGGGAGATTCTTTAAGCCTACACCACTTACCTGTGAAAGTACTGCTGGATCTTTTGATCTACGCTCAATAGAGCGGGTCTGCTATGTTGGAGACAGTCTTGAAGGGAGTGACGTTTGCAATGACGTTGCGCAATCTTGCGCATGCGCTGTGAGAATTTTCAGCGCCATATTCAAACTGCAGTTGTCGCCCAGGATTGGATAGAAGCGACAGATACCCACGGAGTGGGTTTGGAAAAAAATAATTTTCAGAAAGAAGATTACAGCGATAAGGTAAAGCTCTCCTAATGAGATCCTATTGAGAAGATGCTTGTTTTGGATAGTTAGGTAGTAAAAAGCATAGTTATATTTTGCTTACAGTGTCCCTTTAAGTCTTCACTATTATGTTCCCTTAAAGGCCAGGATAGCATACAGACAATGTCATATATGCCATATACTCCAACACATGCATAGATTGTTGCAAAAAACAATGGGTAAGATTACAAGTTGCGCGGTATGAGTTTTCCACGCGCGATATGGTCTTTTCATAATCAATTTTCATTGCACAGATATTACAAGTCTTGAAAAATCTCGATTGTGCACGCGCAATTGCCTTTTACACAAAAATCCTTTCTGCGATCAAAGAGCTATAGTTAGCAGTTTTCCGCAACAAAAAAGTTTCATGAAACACTTCAAAACTACATTACAAAAATACAGTTACACTCATATTAAACCTGTCTAATAAAAATAATGTTTTTTTTTCTATTTGTCTTCTCCATTGACTTCTATTGGGGAATACGTGAACGCGCCTGCAATCTGGCTTTATGGATTACGCAGTTTAACGTGTGATAAAGTTATTTTGCAACTTGTAATACCTGCGCAACCCCAAATGTGAAAAAGCCATAATGCGTGCAGTGTTTTTGCAATTGCGAAAAACAGATTTGTCGCGACTTGTAATCTCGCCCAATATGGGCATGCACATTTCATGTCTCGGTCAGGTCTATTATGTGAAATTGCTATTCAAGCCGACTTGTTCTAAAGTTCTAAAGATAAAAAAACATTAAAGTTTATGTGCATGTGCATTAAAGGGGCAGTAAAGCAAAATTAAACTCTTAAGATTTAGATAGAGCAGGCAATTTTAAGCAACTTTCCAATTTACTTTTTATATTATACATTTTGCTTTGCTCTCTTGGTATACTTTGTTGAAAAGCATACCTAGGTAGGCTCAGGAGCTTCAAGGCACTACTAGGAGCTAGCTGCTGATTGGTGGGTTTACCTATGCCTCTTTTCATTGGCTCACCTGATGTGTTCAATTACTTCCCAATAGTGCATTGCTGCTTTAACAGAGGATACCAATAGAATGAAGCAAATTTGATAATAGAAGTAAAAAATTTCTGCTCTGAATCATGAATGAAAAATGTTGGGCTTCATGTCCATTTCCAAATAATATTTTGTAGTGTATGGGCCATAGCATTTTTCTCTGCTATTTTGTTATGCCATATGGAATTTGACGTATATGACCTTCTATTGGGAAATATATATATTTTTACTGATATAAGCCATAAAGTCTTAAATGAAGACTACATATAAATATTGTTTACTTTTTATGATTTTTTTCCGCTTACAATACAAAATAATGATTTCTTCAATACGTTACTATGTTGCAGCTGTACATTAGCTATAGTATTTCATCTCAATAAATCCTGGCTGAGTCTGCCCTGCTTTGCTAAGACTTTTGCTTGATGATTGGAACAAAAAAAAAATCAGAGAACTGTCAGATAATGTTTCAGTTACGTAGCATTTAATGTTTTCAGAAATGTCAAAACTTCAAATATACTGAATGTGAACTATCAGACAGTAGTCTTAAATAAATAATATGCAGTTTGCATTGATACTAACTGAAAAGAAAAAAACATTACTTTAGGATACATTTTTTATGGAAATATTAAAGAAGAAATAAAAAATGTAAAGACAGATAAGTATTTATATAGAAAATCTGGAAAAATGCAATATGTTTGGTGCTTTACAAATGCGCATGAACACGTGATATAGAGCATGTAATGTTAACTATCTTTCAAAACTACTGTAATTATATTATCAGATTTGCATAGTTTACCTAGTACCCTATGGCCTCTATTTAACAAAGTCTGGCGGACCTGATCCGACAGTACAGATCAGGTCCGCCAGACCTCGCTGAATGCGGAGAGCAATACGTTCTCCGTATTCAGCATTGCACCAGCAGCTCACAAGAGCTGCTGATGCAACGCCACCCCCTGCAGACTCGCGGCCAATGGGCCGCCAGCAGGGAGGTGTCAATCAACCCGATCGTACTCAATCGGGTTGATTTCCGGTGATGTCTGTCCGCCTGCTTAGAGTAGGCGGACAGGTTATGGAGCAGCGGTCTTTGTGACCGCTGCTTCATAACTGCTGTTTCTGGAGAGTCTGAAGGCTCGCCAGAAACACGTGCCCAGAAGCTCACTACGGAGCTTGTTAAATGGGTGCCTATGTCATTGTGTAAACCTAAGTAGTGGTCTCAAGAGTGTGCACGAATGTTTAGATCTAGTATAACATCCCTACAAACATTTTTTGAAATACTAATGCCATTAGCGTTGCCACCTGTCTGGGAACGACCCGGATCATTCAGGTTTCCATTTGTGTGTTTGGGTTTGAAGCCAGGCCCTGGGGTTGAGTCAGGTCCTAACAGTGTGGTTCTCGCTGCGAGCTGTTGGACCTCGCTATTATGACCTTCCTCCCCACTGCAGGCATCCTGGAATAGCGTGGTCTCACCACTGGCTATCAAAAAAGCAATCCCCATTCAAAGACCAGCAACGGTCATTAAGGGGTTAATAACCAGTAAATACAGTAGAATTGCATAATCAACAAATGCATGAAAATGAGACAATGCAATAGATTGTTTTCTGACAAACTTCAGCCAATAAGAACGTGCATATATACTGTATGTGTATAGAGTGAACTCATGCTAAGTTGTAGCTGGTGCCTCTGAAACTGTGCATATAAAACGATTGTGCACATTTTGATCATTTAAGTGATTGGAAAGTTTCTTAAAATTGTGTGCTCTATCTGAATCATGAAAGTTTCATTCTGACTTGAGTGTTCTTTTAAAGGTGACCGAGATTGCTGTTTAAAACACAATTAAAGTGAAAGGGGACAATTTATCAATGTCTGTCCAACATGATACGCTGTATCATTGCACAAGCAGTTCACCAGATCGTATGGTATCGGGCGAATTGCAGACCGCAGCCTCAGAGGCAGCGTACCAGTTATGGAGTAGCGGTCTTAAGACCGCTGCTTCATAACTGCTGTTTGAAACAGGGGCATCAAGCTCCATTCAGGGTTTGATAATTCGGCCCCAAAGTGTCTACTGTTCTATACTGTGTATTGTTTATTAGGTCTATTTATGAATCAGAGGAGTAGAATTTGAAGAATTTATAGATGAAACTTGCATCACCCAAGCAGCGGAAACTAATAGAAATTATTTTAAAAATTGCTGAATCTTCTTACATCAAGTTACATGTGAAGTCTTGCAAACGAGCCCTCAATAATGCAACTTGTGAAATCTATATGAACTGTGAAAGTCAGGCATACAAAATACATAACATTAAAGGAACATTAAAATATTGTTTATATATGCATATTATAAATTAGCAATAAAGCACTGCATCACAACATATTTTTTTTTAATTAGCATTTAGTTAACATTCAGCTAGATTACGAGTTTTGCGTTATGAGTCAAATAGCATCGTTATGGCCCATAATGCTTCATTTTCCCTAACGCTGCTATTACGAGTCTTGTCGGTATAGGTGTACCACACACCTTTTCATCCTGTCCCATAGCGCCGGTATTACAAGTTTGCCTGGGAGGCCAAAAAGTGAGAGGTACACTCTATAGCCACAAGATCCGTACCGCCATCTAAAGTCAGTAGTTATGAGTTTTACGTTACAAAGCTGTCCAATCAGCCAATTGGATTAGAGCTGCTAAAATCCTATTGGCTGTTCCAATCAGACAATAGGATTGAGCTCTCATCCTATTGGCTGATTGGAACAGCCAATAGGATTTTAGTAACTCTAATCCTATTGGCTGATTGAAATCTTGGATGACGTCACTTGCATTGAAGTTCCAGTTCACGGCGGCGACCGTATAAAGAGGATGCTCTGCGTCGGATGTCTTCAGGATGGACCCACTGTGCGCCGGATGGATGAAGATAGAAGATGCCGTCTGGATGAAGACTACTTGCCGCATGGATGAGGACTTCCCCAGCTGGATGGATCCTTCAAGCAGGACTTCAAGAACTGTAAGTGGATCGTCGGGGGTTAGTGTTAGGTTTTTTAAGGGTTTTTGGGTGGTTTTTATTTTTAGTTTAGGGTCTGGGCATGTAAAAGAGCTAATGCTCTTTTCAGGGCAATGGGGAGCTTAGTTTTTTTTTTAGATAGTTTTTTTATTTGGGGGGTTGGTTGTGGGGGTGGTGGGTTTTGTTGGGGGGGTGTTTATATTTTTTTACCGGTAAAAGAGCTTATATCTTTGGGGCAATGCCCCAAAAAAGGCCCTTTTAAGGGCCATTGGCAGTTTATTTTAGGCTAGGGTTTTTTTATTGGGGGGGGGGGGCTTTTTTATTTTGATAGGGCTATTAGATAAGGTGTAATTGTTTTTTATTTTTGAAAATTTGTTTCTTATTTTTTATAATGTAGTGTTTGTTTTGTTATGTAATTTAGTTATTTTTATGTTTAGTCATTTTAGTGTTTAGTTTTTTTTGTAATGTTAGGTTTTAGTGTAAGGCAGGTAAGGTTTTATTTCACAGGTAAGTTTGTATTTATTTTAACTAGGTAGTTATTAAATAGTTAATAACTATTTATTAACTAGTCTACCTACTTAAAATAAATACAAACTTACCTGTGAAATAAAAATAAAACCTAAGCTAGCTACAATATAACTATTAGTTATATTGTAGATAGCTTAGGTTTTATTTTACAGGTAAGTATTTTGTTTTAAATAGTAATTAATTAGTTAATAATTGCAACTTTAATTTAGCTATATTTTAATTATGTTAAAGTTAGGGGGTGTTAGGGTTAGGGTTATGATAGGGTAAGTGTTAGGTTTAGGGGTAAATGGATTTATTTAGTGGTAGTGATGTGGGAGACCAGAGGTTTAGGGGTTAATAACTTTAGTATAGTGGCGGCGACATCGGGAGCAGCAGATTAGGGGTTAATAGTTTTATGTAGGTGGTAGCGATGTTGGGGGTGGCAGATTAGGGGTTAATAACTGTATGTAGGTGGCGGCGATATCGGGGGCGGCAGATTAGGGGTTAATAACTGTATGTAGGTGGCGGCAATATCGGGGGCGGCATATTAGGGGTTAATAATTTATGAAGGTGGCGGCAATATCGGGGCAGCAGATTAGGGGTTAATAACTGTATGTAGGTCTAGGCAATGTCTGGGGCGGCGGATTAGGGGTGTTTAGACTTGAGGTTTATGTTAGGGTGTTAGGTTTAAACGTAACTTTTTATTTCCCCATAGACATCAATGGGGCTGCGTTACGGAGCTTTTCATTCCGCGATCAATGTCTATGGGGAAATTGTGCATGAGCACGTCAAAGCAGCGCTTGATTTCAGTGCGGTATGGAGCTCAACGCCACCATATTGCCCGCACAAGCCTGCTTTTTTTAAACTTGTATTAGCAGCGCTATAGGGAGATGAAATAAAGCCGCATTGTGGCGGTCGTTAAAATCCCTATAGCACTCAAAACTCGTAATCTAGCTGAATGTGCATTTTTGGAATGTAGGTGGCAGCTGTGGTGAATTTGAAAAACAGTGACTTTCAAGGGGAAAGGTAGCAGGCACGACAGAAGTAATTATTGTACAGAATGCAGATGGTTTAAGGTTCTGAATTAAACAAAATTCACTCTAAAGTATCTAGGCGGGTGAGGGTGGAAAAACTGTACTTTTCAGATTTAAAGAGACATGAAACCCAATTTTTTTTCTTAAATGATTTATAAAGAGCATTATCTAATTAGCTTAATTGTCTTGATACCCTTTGTTGAAAAGCATATCTAAATAGGCTTAGTAGTTGCTGATTGGTGGCTGCACATAGATGCCTCATGTGATTGGCTCACCCATGTGCATTGCTATTTCTTCAACAAGGGATATCTAAAGAATGAAGCAAATTAGATAATAGAAGTAAATTGGAATGTTGTTTAAAATGGTATTATTATCTATCTAAATCATGAAAGAAAAACATGTGGGTTTCATGTTATTTTAAACTAACAGGGAAAGCAGACAACTAAGTCATGAAAATGTATTGCAAACATTTTTGTTACTATGCGTAATTGATTAATGTATAGAAATTTAAATTTTCAATTTAACTTCAAATTAACACTTTACAGCTGATGATTGGCAACAATGTAAACGTGGTGCAAGGGAAAAACATAATTTATGCTTACCTGATAAATTTATTTCTCTTGTAGTGTATCCAGTCCACGGATCATCCATTACTTATGGGATATTCTCCTTCCCAACAGGAAGTTGCAAGAGGATCACCCACAGCAGAGCTGCTATATAGCTCCTCCCCTAACTGTCATATCCAGTCATTCGACCGAAAACAAACAGAGAAAGGAGAAACCATAGGGTGCAGTGGTGACAGTAGTTTAATTAAAATTTAGACCTGCCTTAAAAGGACAGGGAGGGCTGTGGACTGGATACACTACAAGATAAATAAATTTATCAGGTAAGCATAAATTATGTTTTCTCTTGTTAAGTGTATCCAGTCCACGGATCATCCATTACTTATGGGATACCAATACAAAAGCTAAAGTACACGGATGATGGGAGGGACAAGGCAGGATTAAGCGGAAGGAACCACTGCCTGAAGAACCTTTCTCCCAAAAACAGCCTCCGAAGAAGCAAAAGTATCAAATTTGTAAAATTTGGAAAAAGTGTGAGGCAAAGACCAAGTCGCGGCCTTGCAAATCTGTTCAACAGAGGCCTCATTTTTAAAGGCCCAGGTGGAAGCCACAGCTCTAGTGGAATGAGCTGTAATCCTTTCAGGGGGCTGCTGTCCAGCAGTCTCATAGGCTAGGCGTATTATGCTCCGAAGCCAAAAGGAAAGAGAGGTTGCCGAAGCTTTTTGACCTCTCCTCTGTCCAGAGTAAACGACAAAGAGGGTAGATGTTTGACGAAAATCTTTAGTAGCTTGTAAGTAAAACTTCAAGGCACGGACTACGTCCAGATTATGTAAAAGACGTTCCATCTCTGAAGAAGGATTAGGACACAATGATGGAACAACAATCTCTTGATTGATATTCTTGTTAGAAACCACCTTAGGTAAAAACCCAGGTTTGGTACGCAGGACTACCTTATCTGCATGAAAAATCAGATAAGGAGAATCACATTGTAAGGCAGATAGCTCAGAGACTCTCCGAGCTGAGGAAATAGCCATCAAAAACAGAACTTTCCAAGATAAAAGTTTAATATCAATGGAATGAAGGGATTCAAACTGAACTCCTTGAAGAACTTTAAGAACCAAGTTTAAGCTTCACGGGAGAGCAACAGGTTTAAACACAGGCTTAATTCTAACCAAAGCCTGGCAAAATGCCTGGACGTCTGGAACCTCTGCCAGACGCTTGTGCAAAAGAATAGACAGAGCAGAAATTTGTCCCTTTAAGGAACCAGCTGATAATCCTTTGTCCAAGCCCTCTTGGAGAAAAGACAATATTCTAGGAATCCTAACCTTACTCCATGAGTAATTCTTGGATTCACACCAATAAAGATATTTACTCCATATCTTGTGGTAGATTTTCCTGATAACAGGCTTTCGTGCCTGTATTAAAGTATCAATGACTGACTCGGAGAAGCCACGCTTTGATAGAATCAAGCGTTCAATCTCCATGCAGTCAGTCTCAGAGAAATTAGATTTGGATGATTGAAAGGACCTTGTATCAGAAGGTCCTGTCTTAGAGGCAGAGTCCATGTTGGAAAGGATGACATGTCCACTAGGTCTGCATACCAAGTCCTGCGTGGCCATGCAGGTGCTATCAGAATCACGGATGCTCTCTCCTGTTTGATTTTGGCAATCAGTCGAGGGAGCAGAGGAAACGGTGGAAACACATAAGCCAGGTTGAAGAACCAAGGCGCTGCTAGAGCATCTATCAGCGTTGCTTCTGGGTCCCTGGACTTGGATCCGTAACAAGGAAGCTTGGCGTTCTGGCGAGACGCCATGAGATCCAACTCTGGTTTGCCCCAACGATGAATCAACTGAGCAAACACCTCCGAATGGAGTTCCCACTCCCCCGTATGGAAAGTCTGATGACTTAGAAAATCCGCCACCCAGTTCTCCACGCCTGGGATATGGATTGCTGACAGGTGGCAAGAGTGGTACTCTGCCCAGCGAATTATTTTTGAGACTTCTAACATCGCTAGGGAACTCCTGGTTCCCCCTTGATGGTTGATGTAAGCCACAGTCGTGATGCTGTCCGACTGAAATCTGATGAACCTCAGTGTTGCTAACTGAGGCCAAGCCAGAAGAGCATTGAATATCGCTCTTAACTCCAGAATATTTATTGGAAGGAGTTTCTCCTCCTGAGTCCACAATCCCTGTGCCTTCAGGGAATTCCAAACTGCACCCCAACCTAGAAGGCTGGCATCTGTTGTTACAATTGTCCAATCTGGCCTGCGAAAGGTCATACCCTTGGGCAGGTGTACCCGAGACAACCACCAGAGAAGAGAATCTCCGGTCTCTTGATCCAGATTTAGTAGAGGGGACAAATCTGTGTAATCCCCATTCCACTGACTCAGCATGCATAATTGCAGCGGTCTGAGATGAAGGCGCGCAAATGGCCCTATGTCCATTGCCGCTACCATTAAGCCGATTACCTCCATACACTGAGCTACCGAAGGGCGCGGAATGGAGTGAAGAACACGGCAAGCATTTAGAAGTTTTGATAACCTGGATTCCGTCAGGTAAATTTTCATTTCTACAGAATCTATAAGAGTCCCTAAGAAGGAGACTCTTGTGAGTGGGGATAGAGAACTCTTTTCCTTGTTCACTTTCCACCCGTGCGACCTCAGAAATGCCAGAACTATCTCTGCATGAGACTTGGCAACTTGAAAGCTTGACGCCTGTATTAGGATGTCGTCTAGATACGGAGCCACCGCTATTCCTCGCGGTCTTAGAACCGCCAGAAGTGAGCCCAGAACCTTTGTAAAGATTCTCGGGGCTGAAGCCAACCCGAAGGGAAGATCTACAAATTGGTAATGCCTGTCTAGAAAGGCAAACCTTAGAAACCGATGATGATCTTTGTGAATCGGTATGTGAAGGTAGGCATCCTTTAAGTCCACTGTGGTCATGTACTGACCTTCTTGGATCATGGGTAGGATGGTCCGAATAGTTTCCATTTTGAAAGATGGAACTCTGAGGAATTTGTTTAAGATCTTTAGATCCAAAATTGGTCTGAAGGTTCCCTCTTTTTTGGGAACCACAAACAGATTTGAATAAAAACCCTGTCCTTGTTCCGTCCGCGGAACTGGATGGATCACTCCCATAACTAGGAGGTCTTGCACACAGCGTAGGAATGACTCTTTCTTTATCTGATTTGCAGATAGCCTTGAAAGATGAAATCTCCCTTGTGGAGGGGAAGCTTTGAAGTCCAGAAGATATCCCTGAGAACTTAGCCGTTAGTTTAGTCAAATGAACAATGGCATCAGAAACAAATGAGTTAGCTAGCTTAAGTGTTCTAAGCTTGTCAATAATTGGGCTGTATGGATGGCCTCTTCCAGGGCCTCAAACCAGAATGCCGCCGCGGCCGTGACAGGCGCAATGCATGCAAGGGGCTGTAAAATAAAACCTTGTTGAATAAACATTTTCTTAAGGTAACCCTCCAATTTTTATCCATTGGATCTGAAAAAGCACAACTGTCCTCAACCGGGATAGTAGTACGCTTTGCTAAAGTAGAAACTGCTCCCTCCACCTTAGGGACCGTCTGCCATAAGTCCTGTGTAGTGGCGTCTATTGGAAACATTTTTCTAAATATAGGAGGTGGGGAAAAAGGCACACCCGGTCTATCCCACTCCTTGCTAATAATTTCTGTAAGCCTTTTAGGTATAGGAAAAACATCAGTACACACCGGTACCGCATAGTATTTATCCAGCCTACACAATTTCTCTGGTACTGCAACTGTGTTACAGTCATTCAGAGCAGCTAATACCTCCCCAAGCAACACACAGAGGTTCTCAAGCTTAAATTTAAAATTTGAAATCTCTGAATCAGGTTTCCCCGAATCAGAGATGTCACCCACAGACTGAAGCTCTCCGTCCTCATGATCTGCATATTGTGACGCAGTATCAGACAAGGCCCTTACAGCATCTGCGCGCTCTGTATTTCTCCTAACCCCAGAGCAATCGCGCTTGCCTCTTAATTCAGGCAACCTGGATAATACATCTGACAGGGTATTATTCATGATTGCAGCCATGTCCTGCAAGGTAATCGCTATGGGCGTCCCTGATGTAATTGGCCCCATATTAGCGTGCATCCCCTGAGCGGGAGGCGAAGGGTCTGACACGTGGGGAGAGTTAGTCGGCATAACTTCCCCCTCGTCAGAATCTTCTGGTGATATTTCTTTTATAGTTAAAGACTGATCTTTACTGTTTAAGGTGAAATCAATACATTTAGTACACATTCTCCTATGGGGCTCCACCATGGCTTTCAAACATAATGAAAAAGTAGTTTCCTCTGTGTCAGACATGTTTAAACAGACTAGCAATGAGACTAGTAAGCTTGGAAAACACTTTAAACAAGTTTACAAGCAATATAAAAAACGTTACTGCACCTTTAAGAAACACAAATTTTGTCAAAATTTTAAATAACAGTGAAAAAAGGCAGTTACACTAACGAAATTTTTACAGTGTATGCAGAGCATTGCACCCACTTGCAAATGGATGATTAACCCCTTAATACCCAAAATGGAATAATAAAAGACAAAAACTTTTTTTTTTTTTTTTTCTTCAGACACAACAACTGCCACAGCTCTACTGTGGCTTTTTACCTCCCTCAAAAACGACTTTGAAGCCTTTTGAGCCCTCCAGAGATGTCCTGGATCATGCAGAGGGAAACTGAATGTCTCTGTCAGTATTTTTATCTGCACAGAAAAGCACTAAAAAAGGCCCCTCCCACTCATATTACAACAGTGGAAAGCCTAAGGCCTAGATTTGGAGTTTGGCGGTAAAAGGGCTGTTAACGCTCCGCGGGCTTTTTTCTGGCCGCACCATAAATTTAACTCTGGTATCGAGAGTTCAAACAAATGCTGCGTTAGGCTCCAAAAAAGGAGCGTAGAGCATTTTTACCGCAAATGCAACTCTCGATACCAGAGTTGCTTACGGACGCGGCCGGCCTCAAAAACGTGCACGATTCTCCCATAGGAAACAATGGGGCTGTTTGAGCTGAAAAAAACCCTAACACCTGCAAAAAAGCAGCGTTCAGCTCCTAACGCAGCCCCATTGTTTCCTATGGGGAAACACTTCCTACGTCTGCACCTAACACTCTAACATGTACCCCGAGTCTAAACACCCCTAACCTTACACTTATTAACCCCTAATCTGCCGCCCCCGCTATCGCTGACCCCTGCATATTTTTTTTAACCCCTAATCTGCCGCTCCGTAAACCACCGCAACCTACGTTATCCCTATGTACCCCTAATCTGCTGCCCTAACATCGCCGACCCCTATATTATATTTATTAACCCCTAATCTGCCCCCCTCAACGTCGCCGACACCTGCCTACACTTATTAACTCCTAATCTGCCGAGCGGACCTGAGCGCTACTATAATAAAGTTATTAACCCCTAATCCGCCTCACTAACCCTATCATAAATAGTATTAACCCCTAATCTGCCCTCCCTAACATCGCCGACACCTACCTTCAATTATTAACCCCTAATCTTCCGAGCGGAGCTCACCGCTATTCTAATAAATGTATTAACCCCTAACGCTAAGTCTAACCCTAACACCCCCCTAACTTAAATATAAATTACATCTAACGAAATAAATTAACTCTTATTAAATAACTTATTCCTATTTAAAGCTAAATACTTACCTGTAAAATAAATCCTAATATAGCTACAATATAAATTATAATTATATTATAGCTATTTTAGGATTAATATTTATTTTACAGGCAACTTTGTAATTATTTTAACCAGGTACAATAGCTATTAAATAGTTAAGAACTATTTAATAGTTACCTAGTTAAAATAATAACAAATTTACCTGTAAAATAAATCCTAACCTAAGATATAATTAAACCTAACACTACCCTATCAATAAAATAATTAAATACAATACCTACAATTACCTACAATTAACCTAACACTACACTATCAATAAATTAATTATACACAATTGCTACAAATAAATACAATTAAATAAACTAGCTAAAGTACAAAAAATAAAAAAGAACTAAGTTACAAAAAATAAAAAAATATTTACAAACATAAGAAAAATATTACAACCTAATTACACCTACTCTAAGCCCCCTAATAAAATAACAAAGCCCCCCAAAATAAAAAATTCCCTACCCTATTCTAAATTAAAAAAGTTACAAGCTCTTTTACCTTACCAGCCCTGAACAGGGCCCTTTGCGGGGCATGCCCCAAGAATTTCAGCTCTTTTGCCTGTAAAAGAATAAATACAATACCCCCCCCCAACAATACAACCCACCACCCACATACCCCTAATCTAACCCAAACCACCCTTAAATAAACCTAACACTAAGCCCCTGAAGATCTTCCTACCTTGTCTTCACCATACCAGGTTCACCGATCCGTCCTGGCTCCAACATCTTCATCCAACCCAAGCGGGGGTTGGCGATCCATCATCCGGTGCTGAAGAGGTCCAGAAGAGGCTCCAAAGTCTTCCTCCTATCCGGCAAGAAGAGGACATCCGGACCGGCAAACATCTTCTCCAAGCGGCATCTTCGATCTTCTTCCATCCGGTGCGGAGCGGGTCCATCTTGAAGCAGGCGACGCGGATCCATCCTCTTCTTCCGTTGTCTCCCGACTAATGACGGTTCCTTTAAGGGACGTCATCCAAGATGGCGTCCCTCGAATTCCGATTGGCTGATAGGATTCTATCAGCCAATCGGAATTAAGGTAGGAATTTTCTGATTGGCTGATGGAATCAGCCAATCAGAATCAAGTTCAATCCGATTGGCTGATCCAATCAGCCAATCAGATTGAGCTCGCATTCTATTGGCTGTTCCGATCAGCCAATAGAATGCGAGCTCAATCTGATTGGCTGATTGGATCAGCCAATCGGATTGAACTAGATTCTGATTGGCTGATTCCATCAGCCAATCAGAAAATTCCTACCTTAATTCCGATTGGCTGATAGAATCCTATCAGCCAATCGGAATTCGAGGGACGCCATCTTGGATGACGTCCCTTAAAGGAACAGTCATTCGTCGTTCAGTCGTCGGTCCGGATGGATGTTCCGCGCTGGAGGTCTTCAGGATCCTGCCGCTTCGCTCAGGTAAATTTGTTATTATTTTAACTAGGTAACTATTAAATAGTTCTTAACTATTTAATAGCTATTGTACCTAGTTAAAATAAATACCAAGTTGCCTGTAAAATAAATATTAATCCTAAAATAGCTATAATATAATTATAATTTATATTGTAGCTATATTAGGATTTATTTTACAGGTAAGTATTTAGCTTTAAATAGGAATAAGTTATTTAATAAGAGTTAATTTATTTCGTTAGATGTAAATTATATTTAACTTAGGGGGGTGTTAGTGTTAGGGTTAGACTTAGCTTTAGGGGTTAATACATTTATTAGAATAGCGGTGAGCTCCGGTCGTCAGATTAGGGGTTAATAATTGAAGTTAGGTGTCGGCGATGTTAGGGAGGGCAGATTAGGGGGTTAATACTATTTATTATAGGGTTAGTGAGGCGGGTTAGGGGTTAATAACTTTATTATAGTAGCGGTGCGGTCCGCTCGGCAGATTAGGGGTTAATAAGTGTAGGCAGGTGTCGGCGACGTTGAGGGGGGCAGATTAGGGGTTAATAAATATAATATAGGGGTCGGCGGTGTTAGGGGTAGCAGATTAGGGGTACATAGGGATAACGTAGGTGGCGGCGCTTTGCGGTCGGAAGATTAGGGGTTAATTATTTTAAGTAGCTGGCGGCGATGTTGTGGGGGGCAGGTTAGGGGTTAATAAATGTAATACAGGGGTCGGCGGGGTTAGGGGCAGCAGATTAGGGGTACATAAGTATAACGTAGGTGGCGGTCGGCAGATTAGGGGTTAAAAATTGTAATCGAGTGGCGGCGATGTGGGGGGAGCTCGGTTTAGGGGTACATAGGTAGTTTATGGGTGTTAGTGTACTTTAGGGTACAGTAGTTAAGAGCTTTATGAACCGGCGTTAGCCAGAAAGCTCTTAACTCCTGCTATTTTCAGGCGGCTGGAATTTTGTCGTTAGAGCTCTAACGCTCACTTCAGAAACGACTCTAAATACCGGCGTTAGAAAGATCCCATTGAAAATATAGGATACGCAAATGGCGTAGGGGGATCTGCGGTATGGAAAAGTCGCGGCTGAAAAGTAAGCGTTAGACCCTTTAATCACTGACTCCAAATACCAGCGGGCGGCCAAAACCAGCGTTAGGAGCCTCTAACGCTGGTTTTGACGGCTACCGCCGAACTCCAAATCTAGGCCTAAGGAAACTGTTACTAGGCAAAATTCAAGCCAGCCATGTGGAAAAAAACTAGGCCCCAATAAGTTTTATCACCAAATACATATAAAAACGATTAAACATGCCAGCAAACGTTTTACATTACATTTTTATAAGAGTATGCATCTCTATTAATAAGCCTGATACCAGTAGCTATCACTGCATTTAAGGCTTTACTTACATTAGTTCGGTATCAGCAGCATTTTCTAGCAAATTCCATCCCTAGAAAAATATTAACTGCACGCCATTCCCTCTCTGAAGTTACCTCACTCCTCAGAATATGTGAGAACAGCCATGGATCTTAGTTACTTCTGCTAAGATCATAGAAAACGCAGGCAGATTCTTCTTCTAAATACTGCCTGAGATAAGCAGTACACTCCGGCACCATTTAAAAATAACAAACTTTTGATTGAAGAATAAACTAAGTATAAAACACCACACTCCTCTTACGACCTCCATCTTGGTTGAGGCTTGCAAGAGAATGACTGGATATGACAGTTAGGGGAGGAGCTATATAGCAGCTCTGCTGTGGGTGATCCTCTTGCAACTTCCTGTTGGGAAGGAGAATATTCCATAAGTAATGGATGATCCGTGGACTGGATACACTTAACAAGAGAAAATGCAGGTGGACAGGTTTGCAAGTAGAGTACCTGTCTGCCTATAATCGCTACTTGCGATGCGGCATAGCGTGGTGAAATTTTACATTGCACAAGAGCTTTATTGTTCAATGCAGCCCTCATGTCAATCACCTGGAAGAAGTGAGTGTTGGGGTGATTGATCTCACCAATTCCAAGGTGGCAGAGAGGCAACAAACGCATTTTCTGCTTCCGCAAACCTCTAAAGCTGTGAATGTAGCTTAATAAATCTATTGTGCATTAAAGGAACAGTCAAAATTAAATTTACATGAGTAGAGTATGACATTTTAAACAGCTTTCTAATTTACTTATATCATTACATCAAGCTCAACCTATACAGATCCTACCTCATTTAAAATAAAAGCTCCAATTGAGCATAATTTAATTCCATTAAAATGGTGACCCATTTAACACAAGCAATCATATGCCTGATTTCTTTTATAGCCAGAAATGTATCTAAGCCATTTTTAAATGTATCTAAGGTATTGACATTTACTACCTCCTTAGGCAACAAGTTCCACAATATAATTGCTCTTACAATGAAAAAACATTCATGTTGCTGGAGTTCGAATCTCCTTTCCTCCTGCCTTAAATTATGACCTCTTCTTACAAACAATTTCCTCAGAATAAACAGAGCTTCCGGCAACTCTGTATATAGGCCTTGAATATATTTATATAAAATATAAATATCACCTCTCAAGCTCCTTTTTTCTACGGAAAACAGAACCAGTTTGACTAACCTCTCCTCATAGTTTAAATTATTTGTCCGCCTTCTTAATTTTGTGGCCCTAAATTTTTTTTAACTCTGCAATGTCTTTTTTTGAGATTGGTCCCCAGAACTGCACTCCATACTCAAGATGAGGTCCTACCAGGGATTTATAAAGTGACAAAATTATGCTTTCCACTCTTGCATCAATGTCCCTTTTAATACATGCTAGTATCTTATTAGCCTTAGAATTTACCAAAAAATGCAGCAGCACCACTTCTTATCATCCAAGAAAGTTCCTTTATTGTCACATAGTGGAAGCAGGTAAGATATAAAACAACGTTTCGGGTAATCAACCCTTAGTCATGTACATGACTAAGGGTTGATTACCCGAAACGTTCTTCTATATCTTACCTGCTCCCACTATGTGACAATAAAGGAACTTTCTTGGATGATAAGAAGTGGTGCTGCTGCATTTTTTGGTAAATTTGATGTTATTTGGATCTTTGCAGTGATCCTGTGTCAGCGTGCACAAACCTTGGGTTTGAGTGCTGGATATTGACTGTGCTTATTAGCCTTAGAAGCCGCTGCCCTGCATTGTGCGCCCATCTTTAGCCTGTTATTGATTACTATTCCCAAATCAATTTCCTCTTGTCATGTCCAATTTAAATAATATGTTGCCTGCTTATTTCTACTTCCAAAATGTAAAACCTTACATTTTCATGTATTAAATCTTAATTTTCATTTACCTGCCTATTCTACCAATTTTTGTAATTTCCCTTATAAAGCAATTTCATCCTGCACTGACCTAATGAACGTTGTATGTCTGCATATATATAGTTGTTACTATTCAATCTTTGCTCCAAATCACATGGCCCAGTAATGATTCTTGGGGACTCCGGCACTTATTAACTTTGTTCAATCTGATTATGATCCATTTACTACTACTCGTTGCTCCCTGTCTTTTATCCAGTTATTTATCCATGAGCTAACATTTTCAGATATTCCCTTAATTTTGTGCATTAAAGGGACAGTCAAGTTAAAAAAAACCTTTCATGATTTAAATTGTGAATGTAATTTTAAACAACTTTCCAATTTACTGTTATCACCAATTTTGCTTTGTTCTTTTGGTATTCTTAGTTGAAAACTAAACCTAGGAGGTTCATATGCTAATTTCTTAGACCTTGAAGATTGCCTCTAATCTGAATACATTTTGACCACTAGAGGGCATTAGTTCATGTTTTTCCTATAGATAACATTGAGCTCATGCATGTGAAGTTACCCTGGAATAAGCATTGATTGGCTAAAATGCAAGTCTGTCAAAAGAACTGAAATAAGGAGTCAGTTTGCAGAAGCTTAGATACAAGGTAATCACAGATGTAAAAAGTGTATTTCTATAACAGTGTTGGTTATGCAAAACTGGGGAATGGGTAATAAAGGGATAATCAAAAAAAAATTTAAATCTTTTTTTATTAATTTTCCACTTATTTTAACAACAGCCAAAAACAACTTAGTGAAAAAGCATTATGAAATTATACATTATGTTACATACATTGCTTGCGAAATAAAAAACAACACAAAAACAAAACTCTGAGTGTCTCATTAATGCAATATTATTTGAAAAACATAATCATTTAAATGAAATAATATATAAAAACATTTTTTTTTCCTTTCTTCCAAATTCTATTGGGGGGGGGGGGGAATATGAAAAAAAAAGAGGGTGCGAACCCTTTCACCAAACCCCTAGTTGAATTATTTCAGTATTTCTAAAAGGGTAGATGAGATAATCAATTTCATTAGAGGGAAAGCTTTTAATAAATGGGGACATTTCTTAAAAAAGTATAAATATCTCGTTCATTATTCAGGTCTATGTTATACTGTTCTATTATATACTGTTTCTTCAAATTCAAATTCTTAACTTTCAGAATATTGGGGGTAATTGTTTCCTTCCATTTCCTGAGGATCAGGTATCTGCTAAAATGATCAAATTAATAAATTTTTTGTATTAACCCTCTTGAGTCCCTTCCCAAAGGAAAATTATTTGTGTGAGGTAAATATTTTCCATGGGCAACTTAAGTGCCTTAACTGCCCAGCCAGCATTTTATTTTCTGCCAGAGTTGATAGATTTTAGGGCATTCCCAAATCATATGCACCAGATTAGCCCTTGGGTAAGAACACTTTGGACACAAGCTGAAAGAAAAGTTTCCCCGTCTCCACCCATTCTCTGGGGTATAATAAGTTCTATATACTAACTTCACATGTGCTTCTGTCCAAGTTGAAGACAGTGTAGTTTGAGTTATCAAACAAAAGGACCTTTGAGCCAAACATGTATTTACTATTTCTAAGGGAATTAAGTTACTCCATTGTTAAAAGATTTCTCTCAGGTTGGATTCGCCTTCTTCTTAGTTGATACCCATTCGAGATAGACAAAATTAAATTTTTGGCTAGAATAAGCCAGTCCTCAATCCTACCCCAGTGCCACCTCCAATCGTGTTTCTCGACTATCTTAGAGATATAATGCCTAACTTGTAAATATGCAAAGAAGTCTTTATTTGGGAGATTAAATTCACGACTCAAGGTATTGAATGTTTTAACTGCCTGAATTTCTGTTTCTAGTAGCTGAGAAATCTTGTTTAAATCAAAATTATTCCATCTCCGAAACACAGTTGTCTGAGTGCCTTGTTGAAATTCTGGATTTGCGAGAATAGTTTGAAATTTAGAAATATTAGGCTTAACTGCTAAAGTTACAAGGATCTTACGCCAAGCTAGAATAGGCATATATACAGATTTAATTTTTTTTACACTCTTAGGCATTAAATTAGGTCCGCAGTGTATCAAGGTTATCGGAGAGAATGGATAAGTCATTTTAATTTCTAAGTCATTATCAGTAAAGTAATCTAAATTCAGAATCCAGTCTCTCACTATCCGAGCCAAAGAAACTAGGTTTTATGATTGTATATCAGGTAGCGCCAAACCACCAAATTTTCTCGGTAAGAAGAGTATTTTTAATGAGATTCTCATTTTTTTCTTTTGCCAAATAAACCCACAAATTGAGGTATTTAAATCTCGCAAATATTTCCCTCTTAGAAGAACTGGGGTGTTTTGCAGGACATATAATATTTTTTAACAGAGCTATCCGACCCAATATAGAAAGAGGAAAATTCTGCCAGTTTTTCATAGATTCTTTGACTCTGTTGAGGACAGGAAGAATATTAAGATTGTACCAATTTTCTAGATGGAGGGGTATGTGAATACCTAAATAATTAAAGCAATTAGTTGCTAATTTAAAGGAATTTCCACGATAGATTCTCTATTTTTCCTGATCCATAAAATTTCAGACTTCGATGCATTAACTTTATAGTCTGAAAAAGATCCAAACCACTCAATAAACAGTAGTACTCTTGGGATATTTATTTTGGTATTGGACATATATAAAAGGATGTCGTCTGCATATAAAGCTATCTTAAATTCTTTATGTCCCACTTTAATGCCCTCCTGATATTGCTAATCATGATAGCCAGGGGTTCGATCGTGATTTTTAAAAGGAAGGGAGATAGAGGGCATCCTTGGCGTGTACCTCTATTGAGCATTATATCTAGTGATAACTCATTGTTCACTATTAATTTTGTGGTAGAGTTACTGTACAGGTTATGAATAAATCTAAAAATGTTTCTTTAAATCCGAATTTAAGTAGAGAAAAAATCAGGTGGTTGTAGTGGAGTCGAACGCTTTCTCAGCATCGATTGATATAATCGCTAGATCTTGCAAACTTGTTTTCCCCTCCTCAGAAGATCCCTTTAAAGAGTTATGATAGTCAATAGTTAGAAATGTCTCTTTTATCTTAGCGGCATAATTTCTCTTGTACATGAACCCCGTCTGATCTGTATGAATGATATTTGGCAGAAGATTTGTAGACGGCTAGCAAGGACAGAGGTAAATAATTTATCAGCAGAATTGAGGAGTGCTATAGGTCTAAAGGATTCTTTTTTTAAAGGGTCCTTTCCTTGTTTTAAGATTAACGTAGTCAAAGATGCAGAGAAATTGGGTGGAATAGGATTGTTCTCAATATAAAAAAAAAGAAAAGATTTTCCAGATATGGAACAATGTTTTGGACTAAAAATTTGTAAAATTCATTAAGAATTGCATCCAGCCCTGGTGTTTTAGACAATTAATAAATTCTTAATGTTTTTTTTAATTTCATTTTCAGTAATAGGGGAGTTCAAGTTCATAGTTAATTCAGAGGTTAAAGTAGGATTTTGAATCTTCCCCCAGAATTCATCTCTATGTAGCATATTTCATTCTTGCCAAGAGTATAAATTATTATAATATGTAGAAAAAACTTTCATTAGCTCTTCTGGGGATGTAACAATTTTTCCATTATTTTGAATTCTGTCAATTTCCGGGAATTTATTAATATTTCTAACTAATGACACTAATAACTTCCCATATTTATTCCCATGCTTGTAAAACTTGGCTTGAGACCTAGAGGCCCATATATCAAACACCGAATGGAGCTTGAGGGCCCGTGTTTCTGGCGAGCCTGCAGGCTCACCAGAAACAGCAGTTATGAAGCAGCGATCTAAAGACCGCTGCTCCATAACCCTGTCTGCCTGCTCTGAGCAGGCGGACAGGAATTGCCACAATTCAACCCGATCGAGTTCGATCGGGTTGATTCTCACCTCCCTGCTGGCAGCCGATTGGCCTCGAGTCTGCAGGGGGCGGCGTTGCACCAGCAGCTTTTGTGAGCTGCTGGTGCAATGCTGAATACGGAGAGCATATTGATCTCCACATTCAGCAAGGTCTTGCGGACCTGATCCGCACTGTCGGATCAGGTCCGCAAGACCTTTGATACATAGAGGCCCTAATCTCAGATTGCGTTGTTTTATGCATTAAGAAGGTGTCCCTTTCTTTTTTGGCTCTGCTGTAAATCTCCCAATTTTCTGGAGATCTAGCTAACAGGTGTCGATTATATGAATTAGTTCGAAAGTTTAAAACTTCCTATTCTCTCTTCATATATATTTTTAGGGCTACTAATGTATATGCTATAATTTCCCCCCTTAATACCACCTTAGCCGTTTCCCCAAAAACTGGTGGTTTAGCTATATATTCACCGTTAAATTGTAAAAATTAATTGATCTTCCTTTTAAGGAAGTCCTTGAATTGTATGTCTGTATAAAGGTATTTTGAAAAAAAAATGCTTAGAGGTTAGAGAGCGCGGTTAGAGGTGGCAACCAATAGGGAGATTGGTGCATGGTCTGAGAGACAGATGGGATGTATATCTGCTTTGACCTTCAATTTAACTATTTTATCATCCACCAAGAACAGGTCGATCCTAGATAGCGATTTATGTGCTTTGGATAAGCATGTGAACTCTCTAACATTGGGGTTCTGTGTCCTCCAGATGTCCCTGACTGCCAAATTTAAAAAAAAAAAAAACGTTTTAAACAGTTTGGTCTCTAAGGTGTCCCTTTTTGTTTTAATCAGAGGGGCTGTTTTCCTGTGCCTATCTAAGTGGTGTTGTGGGGCCATATTGAAGTCCTCTTCAATAATGAGAAAACATTCCACACATTGTAGAATCTTTACCTGAACAGAAACCCAAAAACCTGGACTAATTATATTAGGGGCGTATATATGAAATAACTTGTAAGTACGATTCTCTATTTTTAAATTTAACAGAAAATACCTGCCCTCAGGATCTGTATAAACCTGGAGTATCTGATAATTAATCTTTTTTCCTATTAAGATGGCTACTCCTCTTTTCCTGTTCTCACCAGCAACCTCTCCAACCCAAGAGGATTGCAGTTTTAAAGTTTCAACTAAGTCTAAGTGGGTTTCCTGCAAAAAAGTTACATCACATTTTAATTTTTTAAGATTTGTAAGAACTGTTTTCCATTTGATAGGGGAAGTGACACCTCCTATATTTCAAGATATTATGTTTAAATTATTATATTCAACCATATTCTAACCTTGTATATAAAACCACACCAATACAAACAAACAAACAAACAAACAAACAAAAAAAAGATCAGAAACCCCCTCACCATGGAACCAACCCTTAACTTCTTTTACACTTTTTAAATAAATGCAACAGAGGGGGACCGCTCCCCTTTTATAAGGTTTAAGAAAACGCCAACCCTGAAAATACATATTGAATATTTCTTATATCTTCATTTTCTATCATCAATTTCTCAGCATCCTTGAGATTGTTAAAAATGCTTGTTTGACCAATAATTGTAACTCTTAATCTAGCTGGGAAAACTATAGTGGCTTAAATTCCCTGATTAATAAGTTTCGTACATAACGGAGACAGTTCCCTTCTCCTCATGGATGTCTCATAAAAGAAATCCTGAAAGAGAGAAATTTTACACCTCCTAGTAGGATAGGTTGGGCTTTCCGATAGTATTGCATTATAGTAACTTTATCTTGAAAATTAAGGAGTTTGGCAATAACCGGTCTTGCTCTCTGTTCCCTATTGGTATTAACTGATTGTCCACCTATTCTATGGATCCGCTCCATCACAATAGTAGGATATGTGATGGGAATACCCAAGAGATTAACTAAAGTTGTTGAAATAGATTCTGTCAAATTTTCATTTGCTTTATTCCCAGGAAGCCCAACTATCCTGATTCGCAAGATCTTCTACCTTAAGCTGTAATTTTTGAAGAGTGATGCTATTAGTTTCAAGTCTAGATTGGAGTGTCACATTATTATCCTCTAAGTCGGATATCCTCTACTCAGCCTCTTGAAGTCTCTTAGAAAATTGTCTGGCTTCATTAGTTAATATTAAAATATCCTGTTTAATTTCTGATTTGAGGATATCCAACTTAGGTGTCAAGGCACTCGTTATATTCTCAACCAGAGCCTGCATGTCAGTACTTTCATTTCCTCGGAAAGGATTTGCATTTACAGAATGAATTTCAGCCACAGTTTCTAGAGTGTTTTTATTTTTCCTCTCTCTAGATTTACCGGCCATAGCTGGAGAAGTGGTTTTGTGATACGTAGGTGACTATAAATGTATCCATATAATGTATTAAAAAAAAAGAAAGAAAGAAAGAATGAAAAATAAATAAAGAGAAAAGAGGGAAGGGCAGTGAAGTGGTCTGGTGAGGGATGCAAAAAAGAAGAGGATTTCTCCAAAAAGTGATTTATACTAAACTTATTCTAAGACTAGCTATGCCAGCAAAGGGCAAACACAGAAAGCAACTACAATTTTAAGCTACTATATAAGTTTAGGCA